>NW_010442967.1:0-329 GCF_000710305.1 Buceros rhinoceros silvestris | reverse complement strand
TAAAATAAAAATAATAAAAAATTAGATTGATAAAAATCCCCTTTCCCATTGGAGGGAATTTTCCAGCATGAACACAGCCACCACCTCGTGTGCTTCTAACAGGCCAGGCCAAATCTTTGAATAGATTAGTCACTAACAATGGAGCTAATAACGATAATGGCACAAACATCCTGTGCCTGCGTGAGATACACTTAGAAAAATCTACTAGCACCAGGTAATCACCCGTGTTTCATGCTGTCAAAGAGATCAATCATGTGGAGAGCCCATTCATCCCTTAGCCGTGCTGGGGAGGGGAGTGCCAGCAGTGCCCCAGAATGCTGCTCCTGGGG
>NW_010442966.1:0-329 GCF_000710305.1 Buceros rhinoceros silvestris | reverse complement strand
TTTTTTTCCCCCCTGAATGAGGAAAGGATATTAATTCAGACAAGTCTTACAGTTTAACTAAGCTTATGGAAGATTTGAAAGCAGACTTACTGTAAGGCACTTCAAAACGGCTCCTAAGGGTGCCCAGGGAGGGGGACTCTTCCAGCGTTTCTGTAGACCGTGTGTTTCCAGCAGCTTGGACATTGGATGGTGAGTGGAGATGGGCAAGTGTGGTTTGAGCTAAAATTAAATGCCGGACAAAATGTTTGGTTTCATCTCAAATGACCTTGCTGGCATTTTGCAGACGCTTCTGTTGTCTCTGTGTGTGGCTAGAAGACAAGGAGTGTTGG
>NW_010442965.1:0-329 GCF_000710305.1 Buceros rhinoceros silvestris | reverse complement strand
ATTTAGAGCTGTGTGATGTAAACTGCTACACAACACTAACAGTGTTTAGTAAGTGTCTTTCAGGAAAACATAGTGGTGATGACAGGAGTTAACTTCATTGAGTGGCGTCCAGTAAGCTCCTGAGGTGAACCTGCAACCTGTAGGCATGAACCGCAACAAATTTCATAACATTTTTCCTGCCCTGAGAAGTCTGCTATGATAGATGGAAACCCACCATCATGAACTAAATGAGATTTTCTGTAGAAATAACTCATAAACTAGTGAGGGTATGATGTAAATGATGCGGAATGAGGCATTAAATGTTCTGGTTTGAGTTAGAACAGAACTAA
>NW_010442964.1:0-329 GCF_000710305.1 Buceros rhinoceros silvestris | reverse complement strand
GTGGTGGCAGGCACTCGGTGCCCCAGGTACCAGTCAGTGCTGCACCGTCCCCAGAGCCTCTGTCCGGGCCAGGAGCAGGCATCACACACGCAGCCCAGCTCGGGTGCTCAGGGGAGCCTGGTAATTTTCCACTCAGGTTTCCTTCCAAGATCTGGTCAGGCTCTGCCTGCGTTGTCTCCCACTCTCTTTCCAGTCAGTCTTCATTCACCCACGGTGGAGTCCAGTCTGTCCTGGCACAGGGTCTGATGTGCCCTTTGATGCCCTGCAGCTCTGTCCCACTGTCACCTGCCACTGGGGGATTCTTTTCTGCTTCTCAGTGAGCGGGAGTG
>NW_010442963.1:0-329 GCF_000710305.1 Buceros rhinoceros silvestris | reverse complement strand
GCAGCGTCAGCATGGGCAGCAGCAGCATCATGGCTCTGCTTCTGCTGTGGCTGCGGTGCTCGGAGTGAGCAGCACAGCTCCGTGCTGTGGATCACCAGTGATCTCCTGGGTCTCCACTGGGATGGCAGAGGCTGAGGCTACAAGAGAGGATGCCAGATTGTGGTGCCCATGACCTCCTCCCTGCTTCCAGGAGCCCCACGATCCTTTATATATACTGGCAGTCAGAGCTCGCCTTTGTGACGTCATAGGGCGGGCAGAGCCTGCCATTTGTGATGTCATGGGGCAGGCACACCTCCCTTTGTGACATCATGGGGTGGTCACAGCACTCC
>NW_010442962.1:0-329 GCF_000710305.1 Buceros rhinoceros silvestris | reverse complement strand
TCCGAGCACCCAGAACACGTAGGGGAAGAGGAGCGGCGTGGGTCCTCTCTGCTCTGCGTCGTGGCCCGCTGAGCTTGCCGAGCTGCGGCCACTTCGGCCAGATCAGCCATACTGCGGACAGCAGTGACCGCCTCCAAGAGCTTTGTCACCAGCTTCCTCTGAAGTGACAAGTACTTGGTGACGTCCAGTCGAGCAACCTGGCCATGCTAGCCTGCGTCTGCCCCCTCAGCCCCCTGACAGCGAGCTGCTTGAGCACCAGTTTCGCAAGAGCAGGCATGGAGCCACCGAGCACTGGCTGAGGTCCACGGGCCGAGATGCCAAACAGCCAC
>NW_010442961.1:0-329 GCF_000710305.1 Buceros rhinoceros silvestris | reverse complement strand
TTGGCAGGGGGAGTAGGGGAGATGCGCACTGGCTGCTGCCCCTCATCCTCACACGCTCTCTGCTTTGGCAGAGAGATGGAAAAAAATCCTGCTCATTTTTCGCCTTGTGCACGTGTCCTGTGTCAGCAAGACAGAGCAAATGCACACTCTGCTCAGTGTGTCTGGAGCCGATAGATGCTGTAGCAGCCAGGAGCCCACAGCGTGGCTGTGAGAGCCGTGCCCCCCTGTTCCTGATGAGGCAGGTGATGTCTGTGAAGTGGAAATGGAGTCACAAGCAACGGGAAACCAAAATTCAATACTGGTGTCAAGGGTTAGGGCTGGGCTGGCCA
>NW_010442960.1:0-329 GCF_000710305.1 Buceros rhinoceros silvestris | reverse complement strand
TTTTTTTTTTTACTAGTAGATACTAGGAATTCATTTCTCAAGCAACATTTAATGATTATCATAATTGCTGGCCTGAGAGGAATGCTGAAAAGTATTAACACCAGTGAGTCAATAAACAGAAAGTTTTTTTGCTTTATGGTCATACTCCTAGTTCATACAAATCTAAGAATGGAAAAAATAACTTGTTGCCATGAAGTTTCCTTCAAAGTTACCGATATACCTCTTTATATAACACTAACAGATTTCATAAGGAAAGTCACTCATAAAAAATTATGTTTTCCTGGTATAATTATTCTGAATAGTTCTCCTTCCCCTGTAATTCTGCACTG
>NW_010442959.1:0-329 GCF_000710305.1 Buceros rhinoceros silvestris | reverse complement strand
AAGTCACCTCAGGGAGTGAAGCCCATTGAAAACCAACACCAAAAAGTGCCTGGGGACAGGGTGGGGTTGCAACCGGAGTTTGCACCTGGGTTGCTCTGCCAGGGAGCTGCACCTAGTGGAAACCAGCCCATGAGGTGGGGTCCCCACAGGAGAGCTGCTAGAGGAAGTGAGAGTACCTGTGTTAGTTACTGACAGGGGCACAGGACAGGAGCATAGCCATCCTGTCTGATGGCTGGTCAGTGGGGAGCTCCTCCACCGCTCTCCCTGGGGGCTGGGGAGCCTGTGCCCTCCTGGTTTTAACCATAGCTCAGCAGCTGCTTTGGTGGACA
>NW_010442958.1:0-329 GCF_000710305.1 Buceros rhinoceros silvestris | reverse complement strand
ACTGCCCCAACTGGTGGGGGCATGGCCCGGTGGCAGGCATCATTCCCCAGGGTCCTCATTCCTCCCTGGGCTCCCCATCCCTCGCCAGGGTTCCCATCCCTCCCCCAGGTCCCCATGTCTCCTGGTGGTCTCTGTCCCTCCTCACTGTCCCCGTCCCTCCCCAGGCTCCCCATCCCTCCCCGAGGTCCCCATCCCTCCCCGAGGTCACATCCCTCGCTGGCCTCCCCCTCCCTCCTCAGGTTTTCTGTCCCACCCTGGCCCCCACCCCCACCTTGGCGAGCAGCAGGAGCGTGCGGCCGGTGCGGGGGTCCGCGTGCTGCTCCCGCAGG
>NW_010442957.1:0-329 GCF_000710305.1 Buceros rhinoceros silvestris | reverse complement strand
GGAGACAGAGCATCCCTTCCCCTGAGGCCTGTGTGCCTCCAGGACTCTGACAGCAGTAGCCTTGCACTGCTCCTGTGCTCCCCTTTAGGCACTGGGGGTCGGCCACTGTGGAGGCCAATACTGGGCCAATACCGCTGTTCTCAGGCTTTTCTCTTTCAGCCTGTTTTCCAGGGGAAACAGCTCAGGCATGTGTAAAAATGAGTACAAGGAGCAAAACTAAAATCCACAGGGAAGTGAACAGGTACTGCTCACCTCAGAAAGATTGGTAACTGTTTAGTTGAGGACAACATCCTGCTTCAGACTGAGGGCTTGATCGTTGAGCCTCGCTC
>NW_010442956.1:0-329 GCF_000710305.1 Buceros rhinoceros silvestris | reverse complement strand
GGGAAGTGGTGGAGTCACCATCCCTGAGGGTGTTTAAAGGATGTATAGATGTAATGCTGAGGCACATATTTTGTGGCGGACTTGGCAGTTTAAGGTTAATGGTTAGACTCAATGGATAATGATCTTAAAGATCTTTCCCAACTTTAATGGTTTTATGGTTCTATGAAAATACAAAGCCTGTGGCCTGCTACTAGCAATATCACTAGGTTTCTTTGACTGCTCTACTCACTTAAAAGGAAGAACTTGTTAGAGATGTGAAAGCTGACAGCAAGCTTCTCTGAAGCAACCATCAGATAGTGGAATTTACAATTCGGAAGGAAGTAAGAAAA
>NW_010442955.1:0-329 GCF_000710305.1 Buceros rhinoceros silvestris | reverse complement strand
AAGGACTTTGCTGCCGTGGACTTGGAGCTGGTGAGTGGGGCTGGGGGCCAGCAGCGCAGTGCCATGAGCTCCTGTGACTGCTCTGGCTCTGCTGTGACGGTTTTTGCCCATTGGGGTTGCAGGTAAAGCTGCTGGAGGTGCTGGAGGGGGTGGACAGGGAAGCCTTTGAGTTTATGTTTGGCAGAGAGCTGACCTACACAACAGTGCTGAGTGACCAGTGCATGGTGGAGCTGATCCCCAACGGCAGCAGCACCGTGGTGCGCTACGAGGACCGCAAGGAGTTCATCCGCCTGGTGCAGAAGGCTCGGCTGGAGGAGAGCAAGGAGCAG
>NW_010442954.1:0-329 GCF_000710305.1 Buceros rhinoceros silvestris | reverse complement strand
CTGCACTTTGTAAAACCAAGTTGTTGCAGGCGTATCTTAGGCACAAGCATGTTTGCCTGGAGGCGTGCACATGCCCTGGATCATTTCTAGAGGTCTCATTTCTAGAGGTCTGTTCTCTGCAATTTCACATGCTGAATATTTGCCTCTTCTGTTGCTAATCATGTATAAGAAAGAGAAGGGATGACCTGCACTGACTGCATCCAGACAGCCTCCCCTGTTCACTGCCAGTTTGCTGCTGTTTTCACCTGGAGTAACGGCAAAGCTGGTTTCACTTGAATCACTGAAGGGTTTGGGTTCAAAGGGACCTTTCAAGGCCATCCAGTCCAACC
>NW_010442953.1:0-329 GCF_000710305.1 Buceros rhinoceros silvestris | reverse complement strand
TGGGGCTCTATAGGGTCTATAGAGACACCTATGGGGGGGTCCATGGGGGCTCTATAGGATTATATAAGGGTCTACAGGGGCTCTGTGGGGCTTTACGGGGGTCCATAGGGGTCCATAGGGGTCTATATGGGTCTATAAGGGCTCTGTGGGATTCTACAGGGGGTCCACAGGGTTCTGTAGGGGCTCTACAGGGTCTATAGGGGTCTGTAGGATTCTGTAGGGGTCCTTAGGGCTCTATGGGGCTCTATAGGGGTCTATAGGGGAGCTATAGGGGCTCTACAGGGTCTATAGGGTCAAGAGGGGCTCTATAGGGTCTATAGGGGTCCATA
>NW_010442952.1:0-329 GCF_000710305.1 Buceros rhinoceros silvestris | reverse complement strand
GTAGTGATGTCTGTGACACTGTAAATCACCACACACGTGTCACACTCCATGTTTGGAGTATTTCGACAGGAAACAGCTGACTAACATAGACAGTAGCATCGTGCTGTTTTTCTTACATGAACAGAAGTCCAGGTGATCTGCAGTTCTGAAAGCCAAACCTCCATCTCTTCTGTTGCGACACATGCCCCTTCAGCCAGCCTCTGCTGGGCTGGGGGGATTCCTCCATGCCCTGGCTTTTACGAAGAAAACAACCAACGACAGAAGGAGGTGTTTTCCCCTCTGTGTAGAGACGATTCTTTCAGGGAACATCTGGAAAAACGTACGCCCGA
>NW_010442951.1:0-329 GCF_000710305.1 Buceros rhinoceros silvestris | reverse complement strand
CAACGGGGCGGGCACCATGTCGCCGCTGTGCTGGCATCTCGGGACCTGGAGCGTGCCACCGTGGCTGGGCTGCCCACTCAAAGTGGGTTAACTGGAGCAGCGACAGGGACTGGGTTGAAACTCAGCTGGTAACTGGAGATGAATCTGTGTGGTTCCGGGGTGCCCTTTTGCTTGATTGCAGCGCTTTACAGTTAATTAAACTCCGTAACGCCCCTGCGAAGTAGGGAGAGAGCTGAGGAAGGATTTAACTGACACCGAGCGGCAGCCAGTGCTGGTGTGGAACAGCGCACAGCAGCAGCGCGCAGCAGCCGAGGAAGAATTAACTTCTC
>NW_010442950.1:0-329 GCF_000710305.1 Buceros rhinoceros silvestris | reverse complement strand
ACTGCTGGCTCATGTTCAATTGGCTGTCGACTCTTACAGACTGCACGTGGCTGATAGTTTATAAATTGAACAGCCTGAATTTTGAAGTGCATTCTTGAGCCATGGTTCATAAAAGACTATCCAGAGTTTGGTAGCATTTTACTATAATTAAATAGAAATCTTTGCCGATGAGCCGAGTGTTGTGGGCACACACACAGAGATATTGACACAGAGATACCCACATTACAAATGTCAGCAATTGTTCTTCACTGTTCAGTGTTGGAAAAGGGGTATCAGATTTCCCATTAAACAGGTTGGGAGAAAGGAGACGATGTGACAGTTAGAAGTAA
>NW_010442949.1:0-329 GCF_000710305.1 Buceros rhinoceros silvestris | reverse complement strand
TTCCTGTGACAGGAAGCCAGGACCGGGCACTTCAACGTGCCATTCATCACTGTTTCACAGGGGTTGAACTGGCATTGCTGTGCTTATCAACCAAACTCAGTTTTGCAAAAACATCTGCCGTGCAAAATGCTTGCAACCGTTTGGCCTGATGACCGCTAATCTTATGCTATGTTGTGAGACTGCAGAGAAAGAGGCCAAACAGGGCTAGAACAATGCAGACGCTTCTTAGAATTAGTTTGCGTGACGCTGGACAGCTCTAGCACTGCATGTCATGGTGACCTGTTTTCACTTGGTGAAGCCAAGTTAACCTTGAAACAGCAGGTCCTGCC
>NW_010442948.1:0-329 GCF_000710305.1 Buceros rhinoceros silvestris | reverse complement strand
AGATCTTCTCGTGTAGCTCGAGGCTCTTCTCCGTCACCCCGGGCTCTCCTGACAGTCAGCAGCGGGGGACGGGTCTTTTCGGAGGGCTTGATGGGGGCTTAAAGAGCCTCCTGGAAGCATTTTGGTGTCTCCCCCTCTGCCCTCACTGACTGTTGGCAGAGCCCAGGGTGACTGATGAGAAACCGAGTTTAGGTGACTCAAGTGTCTAAAATTAAACATAACAATGGAAATAACAGCCTGAACTCGTGACACCGATGTGCAGTGGGAGTGGTGGGAACAGCGCGAGGCTGGTCGCTGGCAGTAGCCACCAGCTCTTCCCCGAGCCCAGA
>NW_010442947.1:0-329 GCF_000710305.1 Buceros rhinoceros silvestris | reverse complement strand
AACATCCCCCGTAACTATGTGATGATCGAGGCCATCAGCGAGCTCACCAAGGAGAGCCCCGCAGTGGAGGGGCAGAAAGGGGAGCCGGTGGGCACCGTCACTGACAGCCGCCATGGCAGAGAGAAGAGCGAGCTGGGGGACGCTGAGGGCTCCAGCCGGCCCTGCTGCTACACCAAAGCCGAGGAGGAGTCCGAGGAGGACATCTACGACCACCATGGCCCTGACCATCGAGGGAAGAACAGCTACCACCGCAGCATGGAGAGTGATGGCAGGGTGTCGGGGAGCTCCACCGGCTCATCCTACTACTACGGGGATGGCGAGTACCGGCA
>NW_010442946.1:0-325 GCF_000710305.1 Buceros rhinoceros silvestris | reverse complement strand
TTACGCATATTGCAGCAAGAGGAGCCAATTCCATGCTTTTGAAACCTGCATGTGAGAAGTATCTTGAAATTCTCAATTCACAGTGTATTTAAAAAACCAAAATACTTAGAATTAGGAATTTATCCTCATTATAACTGAAGGCAAGCCCACCTTCACATCCAGCTACACAGTCAGCTGTCACCAAATTAAAAAAAACTAAAACATTTCTTCTCTCCTGGACTTTTAAAATCTTGTGATTAAAATGAACCCCTATCTTTTCTATTCTGAATCCGTAAAAGAGAAACAAATTTTTGACACAGAGGTTCAATGCTGACTGTAGAACGAG
>NW_010442945.1:0-329 GCF_000710305.1 Buceros rhinoceros silvestris | reverse complement strand
TGATAGCTTTCTGGGTGCCATGGTGCACGGATGATTTCCCATGGCTGAGCGGCAACAAGGCAAGCTTATGGCCTGTGTGGTGGAAGAAGTGGAATGGTCCCTTTTAAAATCAAAAAGCAGACACACGTAAAATCCTAAATATCAGGGCCGTTCCTGGCCTCATTAGGTTTAAAGTCATTCCCAGCTCTGTTGGGTTTGTGTATGGCACAGTTTAGACAGAGGGGGATGGGGCTGCTGGGGTGGCCTCTGTAAGAAGCTTTACAAAAAGCTCCCCCAGCTACTGTTTGGTCCCACCTCTGGCAAGGCTGAGCCAATCAGCGCCTCCGCGA
>NW_010442944.1:0-329 GCF_000710305.1 Buceros rhinoceros silvestris | reverse complement strand
CTAAGCCCCGCCCCCCAGCAGCACCTGCTTGAAGTAGGCGGTGGTGAAGTTCCCGCCCTCGATGGCCATGTCCCCCAGCATCCTCTTCTGATTGGCCTTCTTCAGGATGTTCTCCTCCACCGTCCGCTCGCTGATGAGCCTGGGCGGGGCGGGGGGATGGGGGGGGTGTGACATCCCAGTCCAAACCAGTCCAAACCAGTCCGAACCAGTCCATCCCAGTAACCCCAACGGGACTCAGCGTGTTGTCCCAGTGCCACCCAGGAGCTCCCAGTGCTCCTCCAGGAGCTCCCAGAACCCCCTTGGTGCCACCTCAACCTTCTCAGACACCT
>NW_010442943.1:0-329 GCF_000710305.1 Buceros rhinoceros silvestris | reverse complement strand
TTTGCTTTCTCTGCACTTGGTCCCCCCCTTCCCAGCCACTCCAGCCCCCCCGTCAGCCTAGCTCCTTCCCCATTGCAGAAGGAAGCTGTGGTGCATGTGCCTCTGGAAAGATGGGGCCGTGCTGCAGATGCTCAGGCGAGCAGGTGCCCCCAAGAGCACATGTGTGGGGGACCCCCAGCTGGCACCAGGGAGGAGGAGGAAGGAGAACCCTGCCTGGCCCCAGGGTATGGAGGCAGCCCTTTGCCCCAGGGAGACAAAACAAGGAGATGCAGGGGGATGGGAGCCTGCTGGACATCCGGCAGACAATAAAGCACGTTCCTGCCAGGCAG
>NW_010442942.1:0-329 GCF_000710305.1 Buceros rhinoceros silvestris | reverse complement strand
TAAACGGTGTGAATCAGGATAGAAGCAAAGGGGTGATGAAAAACAATGTTTATGCAACAAAAATGCAGAAAAATACAGGGAGACTTGAAACTCCAGCAAGAACGTACTAGAGAACTCTGTATTTTTTCCTGAATATTGAAGGGAAGGAGCTCATATAACCGGAAACAATCCAGCTGCCCTGACAACGCGAAGAAAAATCCCACACGTACAATGTGTGCTTTCTACAGATGGCAGCATGTGGAGAGATCAGCAAGTTAATGAACAAAAATAATCATGGTAAAATAACCTGATGCTGGGTGTATGCCCCATGAACCTCTCAGCTCTTTTTT
>NW_010442941.1:0-329 GCF_000710305.1 Buceros rhinoceros silvestris | reverse complement strand
TGTTTTGGAGGGGGTAGGATGGAAGAAGAGGCAACCAGGTGGAATCAACCATGCATTAACTCAGGGCAGTGAGGAAGAGGTTGGGGAGACACGCTGCAGCAGCCTTTTTCTTTTGGCCCTTGGCAAGAGGGCAGGCTGAGAGCCTGCAATCCTCAGAGATCACCATAAGAGAGAAAGTCAGTTTGCAGAGAGTCGTGGAGAGGCCCATGCTGCAGATGGCAAACAATCCTGGAAAAGGATGTGACTTTGGGGAATATTGGTGCTGGGAGAACCGCTGTCAGCAGCAGACCGCCATGCCAGCTGGAGAAGTTACTGGAGGACTGTCTCCC
>NW_010442940.1:0-329 GCF_000710305.1 Buceros rhinoceros silvestris | reverse complement strand
GGGGGGGAAGAGAAGAAGTTGAAGCCATTATAAAGAAGCAATCACATTACAGAGAAGCAGCAGCAAAAGCCCCCTCAGAATCTCTGATTCCCTTAGGCCATGTCTGGTGTGCTCAGACCACTGGCCGCTGTCAGTATTTACCCTGCATCATTAACCCCACCAAACAGTTTTTGTCTTGCCAGAAATGACTGATTTCTCAAGCCTGATGGCAATCATCATACGGCAGACAGAGCAGTGCTCCCCTGCTGCTGAACTATCTCCAGTGATATTTAATAAATAAATAAAATAGCTGGATGGTTGATGAGCTCCTCAGGAAAAGGGAAAAAAAA
>NW_010442939.1:0-329 GCF_000710305.1 Buceros rhinoceros silvestris | reverse complement strand
GGATGTGTCCCCGTCCCCAGCGCCATCACCAACCTCCCCCTTGCTGCCTCCCAGCTCCCTCAGACCCTGTCCCACCCGGCCCCAGGACCCGGAGACTCCTGCCACCATCTCCCTCTCACCCAGCCCTGCTCTGCGCCTTCTCTCCCTCCTCCTCCAGGCCATGGCTGTGAGCATCAACTATCTCCTCACCATCCTGGCCGTCATGCAGCTGGTGACGTTGGCGGGAGAGCCAAATGACGCGGCCACACAGGAGCACCTGCAGAAATACGAGGAGCAGCAGTTGCGTGAAATGATGGGGCTGTACGAGGAGCTGGAGGAGCAGACTCAGT
>NW_010442938.1:0-329 GCF_000710305.1 Buceros rhinoceros silvestris | reverse complement strand
TCCCAGGGCTGCCCAGAGCAGGCCAGCGCGACCACTCGTGTTTCCTGGGGCTGCTCCCGGTTACGCTGTCTCTCCATGTGGTGTCTAGCTTGCTGAGAAGCTCCCACTGCCTACAAGTTGCTCCATGATGAATCCAACTAATCAAGCGTAATTTCCCACCTTTTTTTGCCCTGTTCCCCCATCACCCTCCTCTGTATCGCCCGCTCCTGCCACTGTTCAGTGTGGCTCTCCTGACTGGCAAGGGACAGCAGGAGCTAGGGCTTGTCTAAAGCCCCGAAGCTGCTCACTGGACAAGTTTCACCTCCTTCAGAGAAAATAACGGCTAAAAA
>NW_010442937.1:0-327 GCF_000710305.1 Buceros rhinoceros silvestris | reverse complement strand
AAGTAATACAGCTGGGAGTTGGAAATTGAACTAATCAAAATTCCAAAGTTGCAGGGCCCATTGAAAACATTTGCTGAAATCACTATGGCTCCAGGAGATATTAAGATGCGTGTGTGTCTGTGTGCTTGGGGAGGGAGAGAGCAGAGCTTTGGCCCATTTTACTTTCCCAAAGGAATGACTAGCAATGGCAGGATTTAGGAAGGCAGCAGTGCACAATCTCGCTCAGTGCCAGAGCACTTCAGAAACTGAAATTCCCCTCCACGGAAATGGAGGGGAATTTACTAGTGATTAAAGTAATTTATTTCGGGTATAGTTGTGGGGTTTTTT
>NW_010442936.1:0-326 GCF_000710305.1 Buceros rhinoceros silvestris | reverse complement strand
TCCCAACCCAAAGCATTCTATGACTCTATGATTCAAGAAAGTGGAGGTAGAGCCCCACTGCACCTAGTAGCCTCCATGGTGGTACACTGTTCAGAAAGCGTGTGGCCGGGTCTCGGTGTCTGTCATGCGTGACTTAGATGACAGCAGGCTTTCAGGAGAGGTGGTGAAGGATGGCTGAACTGCTGTGGAGTGCCCAGAACTTCTGTGATTTCTTGCTGCCGTTCTCTTGTGAGAGGTGCTGATACAATTGCTGTTCTCAGGGCAGCCTTTGAGCGGAGATAGCCATGTGCATCTTTCTGCTGCTGAAGACCATCTACAAGCCGCCT
>NW_010442935.1:0-328 GCF_000710305.1 Buceros rhinoceros silvestris | reverse complement strand
GCAACAAACAGGAGGAACTAGAAGCCGTTGTACAGCAGGAAAACTATGATGTAGTTGCCGTGTTGGACAGCTACAAACTCTTCAGGAGGTCAGGAAGGAGAAGTGCGAGAGTGGCCCTGTGTGTTAGGGAGCATTCTGGTTGTCTAGAGCTTGACAATGGTGATGACAGGATTGAATGTTTATGGATAAAAATCAGGGAGAAGGCCAATGAGGCAGATATCATGGTGGGAGTCTTGTTATAGGCCACCCAGCCCGGATGAAGAAGTAGATGCAATATTCTATAAGCATCTGGGAGAGGTCCCACAACCACTAGGACTTGTTCTTGTGG
>NW_010442934.1:0-326 GCF_000710305.1 Buceros rhinoceros silvestris | reverse complement strand
GCAGGTTTCATCTCTTGTGCTGCTTCTCGAAACGTCTGTCTCGTTCAGCAATGCAAATTCGTTGTCTCCTACCCTGGGAGGACGGTGTGTGTGCTCAGGCTGATGGGAGCAGCTCAGCCAGCGAGCTTCGGTTCTCCTCTGGCAGCAATGGCCGAGTCACGCCGGTCTGTTCGCAGCCTGAGGAGCGCCTGTGCTCGGCGATGGCAGCTGCAGGGAAAGGAGCCGCAGGTCTACGGCTTGTCCCAGGCAGCCTGCAAGTCTGTGATGAATCAATGCTTGATTCTCATGCTAAACTTGCAGCAGAGCAGTTCAGAGACTTTTTAAAG
>NW_010442933.1:0-324 GCF_000710305.1 Buceros rhinoceros silvestris | reverse complement strand
GAACGCGGGAGAGCGCCCAGCATCTCCCAAAGGAGACAGCCTGCCAGGCCTGGGCACGTCACCAGGTAACTCCAGCCTCTGCCCGGCTTTCCAGGGAACAGCAGCTCCCTGGGCTGGCAGAAGACACTCCTGTGTTAACGATAGCTGGCGAGATGCTCCCTCCGTTTGCTGGCTCCGTCAGCGCGCTCAGCTCCTACCTCTCTGGCTTCCCGTTGGGGTCGTACGGAGCCTGTACATCCTCCTCGTCGATCTCCGAGTACTCACTCTTGGGCCTGGGATCAAAGAGCGGGGAGGTCAGTGCAGAGCCCACGCTCAGCCCAGGGG
>NW_010442932.1:0-327 GCF_000710305.1 Buceros rhinoceros silvestris | reverse complement strand
AGGAAACACAGAGAGAGATTTCTATCAGAGAGAAAACTGCTTTCTCCACACAGCAGTGAAAGACTCTTTCACGGATGAATTTCCCATTTCTTCGAGGGGGTGGAAACAGGCACACAAGGCGTTCCCACCCCCACATCGAGAGATCCACCCCCGAGGGACACGAAAAGGACTGTCCCCTGTAAGCTGGTGATGAAAGCCATTCTGCTGGGACCAGACAGAGCTGGATTGTCGCCCAAGGGACACATGAACACCTCTTCCCACAGAAAAAGTGGAAAAGAGGTTCAACACCATCTTCCATGAGGGGTGAGAGGGAAAGACTCTTTTGTG
>NW_010442931.1:0-327 GCF_000710305.1 Buceros rhinoceros silvestris | reverse complement strand
GGAATTCGAGGAGTTGTTACCTCAGTCCCTCCACCCTTAACAGGTACTAAGACTGTCCTTGCTTGAGTCTCAAGGATTCTGTTCCAATTTCAATAATTGCTCTTGCATGTTTCAGATTACCACAAAATGGACATATAACAAGGAATTTAAAAAGGTTATTAGCCCAGTTACCTATTTTTAACAAATCAAGATGTCTTTTAGGAAACTACAGTATTTGGGACTAGAGGCATTTTTGTTCAGTGAAGGCTTTGCAAAACACAAATGCAAGGTTGTCATATTCTGAGAATGTAAGTGCAGAATGGTTGAAAGCTTTAAGTTTAGTTCAAG
>NW_010442930.1:0-328 GCF_000710305.1 Buceros rhinoceros silvestris | reverse complement strand
TTTAAGGGGATGTCTGTGTGCCTGGTGTATAAAACATCTCAAACTGACTTGCTCGTCACCACTCTCTTCACTATCACTGAGGTGCAGGTCATCCTGGAGCATTCTGAAAAACAACCAGAAGATAAACATCAGCCAGGGCAGACACATTTTCAAGCAGAAGACACTGAAAAGGACTTGGATTGTGCTTGCCAAAACAAACCAACACCCCACCCCACCTCCCAACTTTCTGAACATTCTGCATACCCAGTTTGCTAAGCCCCGTCCTTACCTGAACGAGCGATCAAACGCTAAAACAACCGAGGCACTTTACTGCCCCTTCCAGCTGCTC
>NW_010442929.1:0-328 GCF_000710305.1 Buceros rhinoceros silvestris | reverse complement strand
GGGAAATTACCTGGAGCCTCCATTTGCTTACCAAACCATACCTGTGTGGTCTGTGTTAAAACACACCCCCCTGAAATAAGTCATGGGATTCATGATTGGTTTAAACAGATTAAACATAATTACATCAGTTATCATTAATAGCTGGTTAAAAAAAAAGTGAAAGAGCAGGTGCTAAAATGTGATGGAAAGAGTAAGGGATCGAGAGTTACTTCTGCATTCATGACTGAATTTCATATGTTTCAAACATGTTCCAGATAACTTGACACGTTGTAAACTTTTTAATTGTTCTTGCTAAATTTTCCAAGGTTTGGGTTTTTGTTTTTTTTTT
>NW_010442928.1:0-328 GCF_000710305.1 Buceros rhinoceros silvestris | reverse complement strand
TCTCACTAATCACTCACTCCTTGAGAACACTTACTAATTAATGTCATAACCCCAAATTGCTGAAACAGTTCCCCAGTTACAGACCTATCTTTGTTTCAAGGTAAGTCTTCAGCATTTCTAGCATCTTGGGAAGTTGAGATCAGTTATACTGCAGATCAGTCACCTCACATACCAAGTACAATACTTCAAGACAGTTTTCCTGAAGCACACAGCACAAAGATTATAGCACATTAGTAACACACAGGCACTTGTTTAACACTAATTAAAGCCACCTGAATAGAGAGAAGGAAGACTAGGGAAAAGCAAAAGGCTCACCAAAAGGCATTCC
>NW_010442927.1:0-328 GCF_000710305.1 Buceros rhinoceros silvestris | reverse complement strand
CGGCTTCGTTGCCTGTGACCCCTTCTGTGTCTGTCCATCATCGCAGGGCATCAGCAAGACCCCAGCTGCAGTGCTCGGAAGCTCATCCTGCATGTGCCTGGCTGGGCCCAGCAACAATCCTCCCTGCCCGCCCTTTAACGGGGACTTTGCGCATCAGTATTATTTCCAGCCCTGTTTTTGTTGGGATTTTGCCAGGTGGTGCCGCGGAGTCGGGTCCTGGCTCGGGGTGTTCTGTAGCCCCGTTCATGTGCATGGAGTTTGTTCTGTTTGAATTGTACAAAGTGTCTTTTGCACAGCACAGAAATGGTTTTTTTCGGTCTTTTTTTTT
>NW_010442926.1:0-328 GCF_000710305.1 Buceros rhinoceros silvestris | reverse complement strand
GTGCAGGGCCCTTCTGCGGGAGGCAGGCAAATATATACAGGTTTTATTTGCTTTTTTCCTTCGGGTTGCATTTTCTTTTTCTATTTTTTTTGGCTGGGGGGGTAGGATGCCTGTCCAGCCTGTCAGCAGTACTGGTTTGGGCTCAGTGACTGCAGGAATTCAATACTTCTCTTTCTTAAAGGGCCAATGTTGCTGCAAAAATATACCAGCAAAACGCAGTCTATTTTTAAAGATAAAACTGAAAGTCCTCACCTACGTTCCTCGAAATATCAGAAGAACTGAGAAAACAGGGGTGAGTGTTGTTAATACTCAGCTTTTCTCTTTGGCT
>NW_010442925.1:0-328 GCF_000710305.1 Buceros rhinoceros silvestris | reverse complement strand
CTTTCCTGTCTTGTGCTTTATGTGTTTGTACCTGCTGAAATCCTAACTCTCGGTACAGCAAACACAATACCTAAAGATCAGCGCGTTAAATGTATTGAAATAGGCAGCTGTGACATATTGGCAGGCTATTTGCAGAGATACTTGATGGCGATATATTGATGAGTGTTCCAATGAAAAGGTTGTCTTGGCATCCTCAAATGCTTAAGAGCTAAGGAATGAGGGTATCAAGTGCAGGAAGCCAGCCAACTCACTTGCTGGTGACACAGGAAATGTAAGGGGGGGTTTGTCGTTTGTTTTTCCCTTTGGGTCAGTTTTTCTAAGCTGGTTT
>NW_010442924.1:0-328 GCF_000710305.1 Buceros rhinoceros silvestris | reverse complement strand
GTTTTATTTCTCTCCAGCTGTCCCAGGAGAGGGGATGGAGCCCCCGGCACAGCAGTGGTGCCATCAGCACAGATCTGATTTGGGGGGGTGTTCCGCACTGCCTCCTCAGATCTGGGTGCGGAAGTGCAGGTCAGTGCCCGACATCTTCTGCACATAGTCCTGGTCAAAGCGCTCACTCTGGGCCACGGTGAAGTGGTTCTTCCAGTCTCCAGTGGTCCCTGGGGCCAGGTGAGATGGGGCTCAGCAGAGGCCAGAGGAAACAATGTGCCGGGAGCCCCCCGAGGCCACTCACCTTTGCGCATGAAGGGGGAGACACCGTGGTCCATGA
>NW_010442923.1:0-328 GCF_000710305.1 Buceros rhinoceros silvestris | reverse complement strand
GACCCTCTTTTCTTCCTGTTCCAAAAAAAGGGGGGAATAAATCTGGTCTTATAAAGTCCACACTGAATACGCGGAACAAGCAAATCGGGGGCACGAATAACGATGGTTTGTTCACAATGCAGCGAGTACGAGTCCTTTCACGCTGCCGCCGATGAGCCGATGAGCTGCAGGGCGGCTATAGCTTAGCTACCAGAGCAATAGCCATCAGTACGGGTCCGACGCTGCCGAACGCGCAGCAGCCCGTCTGGCTTAGACCTGGCTGCTCGGTGAAAAGGAGCCCGTCGGATGCACAAAAATGCACTAGGAACAAGCACAATCACGATTACAA
>NW_010442922.1:0-328 GCF_000710305.1 Buceros rhinoceros silvestris | reverse complement strand
CAGAGAGACACAAATCACTGCAATGTGCTGGCTCCTGCCCATACCTACTGAGTCCTGTTCAACACTGTTCAGTGCCTTCAAGGAGAAAAGAAGTTCTCCGATCCTGAAAACAGACCAGCAGGCACTGCAGCTCCTCCAGCCCTCATGACAGGTACTGTGGCTACTCAGACCTGGCGGAGGTGCTGCAGCTGAACCAGAGAACCAATCCGTGACTGTAACAGTCACCCCTAATCAGAAAAATAAATACACCAAATAATCAGTCCTTTTAGTGAGGGGTGATGATGAACAGGGTCATCACATGAGAACAGGAGGAAGAGGCAGAGCCAGA
>NW_010442921.1:0-328 GCF_000710305.1 Buceros rhinoceros silvestris | reverse complement strand
TAGAAACATCTTTTATTGTCTTTTACAGCAGAGGCCACGTTAAGTTGTAGCCAGGCTTTGGCACTTCTGCACTTTTTGGCACAATTTTCTCCCTGCACAGCCTCACTATATCCTTATAGTCTTCCTGAGTGGCCTGAGCCTTCTTCCACAGGCCATAAAGGATCCTTTTCTCCCCCACTTCCAGCCAAAGCTCTCTGTCTAGCCAGCTCGGTCCTCTACCCCACCGGCTCCTCTTATGACATACTGGGACAGCTGGTTCTTGCACCTTAAAGATTTTTGTTTTGAAAAAAACGGACTGCCTCTGTCAACCAGTCTCCTAAACAGGCCA
>NW_010442920.1:0-328 GCF_000710305.1 Buceros rhinoceros silvestris | reverse complement strand
CGTCGTTACACCTCCAGAAGGGAGTGGCGGAGGGTTTCGGGGTGCACCTGGCAAGAACTTAACTTGCTCCCGCACCCCAAAGCAGCTCCTCTTCCTGGGGCAGCAGAGATTTATCACACTGCCACCCTTCCCCATCGCCAGCCATTTGCTCCGGTTCGCCCAGTCCCGCTGCTGGGCAGTGGCAGTGTATGTGTGACAGTGCTGGGGAGCCATCAGTGCACCCTGTGCACGTTTGCACAGCCCAACCCGGTGCAGGTCACCCATGACCTGATGTCAGCCCCTGCCCACTGGACGTGCCGGCAGCAGCCTCGGGGCGGCACCAAAAATC
>NW_010442919.1:0-328 GCF_000710305.1 Buceros rhinoceros silvestris | reverse complement strand
CTGTTCCAATGCTTAGTGACCCCCTCTGTCCTTGCCAAATGGAAAGCTCCAACGCCCATCACACAGGGAGATTCAAGTGCTAGGTTCTAACATTCCCAGCTTCCTCTCATAAATGGACCTATTTTGATAGGCATTCTCTCACGTCAAACATCTATTCAAGTAACTAGCTTGAAGCAGAGACCTGACCAGAGAGCATCAGTCCAAAATACTGAAATTTCGTAGAATTAAAAGAACCCAAAACAGGCAGTGAGGAAGCTTTAGACAACTTTGCCATAGCTCATTCAAAATCAGGTTTGTTTACTTTTAAACAAACCTTTTAGGAATCTTT
>NW_010442918.1:0-327 GCF_000710305.1 Buceros rhinoceros silvestris | reverse complement strand
AGCTGTGTCAGCCAGCTCAGGGATGCTCCCTCAAGCAGACTTTGAGTAAATACACCCTACCTGGGAAACTGCGATGGCTCGTAAAGGCGTCCCCTCCAGCTTGGCAGGTGTCAGCGGCAGCGCACCGGGGTGACACAGGCAACACAGCCCTCGGGTGCGCAAAGAGCTGGTGACCATTGTAACCAAAGGCTTCCAGGGGAGTGGAGCAGCCTGGGGAAAGGGGCTGGTCCCGGTGGTGGGCAAACAGCCTGCCGGGGGGCCAGGGGTGAGCAGAGGGAGGCACTGGGAGCTGGGCGGCTTCGCCCCCGTGCTGGGGTCAGCTCGGGG
>NW_010442917.1:0-328 GCF_000710305.1 Buceros rhinoceros silvestris | reverse complement strand
AAGGGACCTTTAAAAGTCATCTAGTCCAACCACCCCGCAGTGAGCAGGGACAGCTTCATTTTCACCTTCCAAAGGGCTGAAACTGTCGTGTTTGCAAACTTCTCCATGTTACCTCATCTCTCTTCCTCAGCATTCCCGCATCCCGCTGGTTTTGAATTAGCCGGTATCCTCAGCATTTCTTTTCTTTGATTTCAAGCTTTTAAAACAGTTTCTGTAAAGTGGAGGAAGGGAGGGTTTTGTCCCAAAGAAACAGCAATAGTTAACACATGTAAAATGCTTTTCACCTTTCAAGCAAATTTAGTTAACTAATTAATCCTTGCAATATCCC
>NW_010442916.1:0-328 GCF_000710305.1 Buceros rhinoceros silvestris | reverse complement strand
CACACCTTCGTTTTGTAAACACACTTATTTGAACACCAATATTGTACTTGCAGTTGCCTACAGTCAGAAACAGTTACTACCCTAAACACGTTTCTCTTGCCTTTGGTTTTACAGGGTCACTCCTGATGGAAATCCAGCAGAGAAGTTACAACGCAGCTTTTGGGCTGGCAACGTACAGTCACAGACAGCCAGTAAAGGGGCAAAACTGCTTCAAAGAGTTTCTCTGGTGGCTAGTTTAGCTTCCTTCCTTTTCAGCATCCTCAGAGCACGTTTCTAAAGAGGATCTCACAGTACCCACAGGTTGCAGGAAACTCCCCACGGGTTACAA
>NW_010442915.1:0-328 GCF_000710305.1 Buceros rhinoceros silvestris | reverse complement strand
GCCCTGATCCAGCTGCAGGACCTTGCACTTAATCTTTTTCAGCTTCATGATGTTCACGCATCAGTTCAATCTCAAGGCTGTCAAGGGCCATCTTGATGGCACCCCTTCCCTCTAGCAAATCAACTGCAACACTCACCTTGGTGTCCTCTGCAAAAGGGATGAGGGTGCCCTTAATCCCACCACCTGTGAAGATATTAACCAGTATTGGTCCAAGCACGGACCCTTGAAGGAAACAATATGCTACTGCTTTCTGATGGACAATGAGCCATTGACTCTAACTCTTTGGATGTGCCCATCCAGCTAGTTCCTCAGCTGCAGAACAGTCCAC
>NW_010442914.1:0-328 GCF_000710305.1 Buceros rhinoceros silvestris | reverse complement strand
AAAAAAAAAAGGACGCAGATCACACTGCATCAGTTGAACAGATTAAAATTAAGTAATTATTAAGATAAACTTTACATGAAGTTTCCCCTTATCAACTTCTAGTATGCAAGATGAAAGCCCACACCTTTGTGCATCAAGTCATTGAGGACACTGCTGTAATTATCAGACTGATGTAGAATTATTCATATGCTTGAGGATTACCATGCTGCAAATGCTGCATGGCTGTCTGGCAGCCAAGATCAGGCACTGCAACCTGCAAATATTTAAATGCTGGGGAGGAAGAGTAGGTATTCCATGATGAAAGAGTGCTGGAGTGGAGAAATGGAAA
>NW_010442913.1:0-328 GCF_000710305.1 Buceros rhinoceros silvestris | reverse complement strand
AGTGGCTGACACACCAGGAGGCTGTGCTGCTATTTAGTGAGACCTGGGCAGGCTGGAGAGTTCGGCGGAGAGAAACCAAATTAAACTCAACAGGGTCGTGTGTAAGGTATTGCACCTAGGAATGAATAACCCTATGCACCAATACAGGTTAGGGGTTGGCCTGCTGGAAGTCAGCTCTGTGGAGAAGGACCTGGCAATCCTGGTAGTCAAGAGGTAGACCATGATCCAGAAGTGTGTCTTTGTGGACAAGAAGGCCAATGTTACCTGTGTGGCTGGCAGGCAGAGAGAGGTTATCCACAGCCTCTACTCTGCCCTAGTGAGGCCACAT
>NW_010442912.1:0-328 GCF_000710305.1 Buceros rhinoceros silvestris | reverse complement strand
GCCCTTTGACGCTGGGGATCATTCCCCCCATGCAGGGGACAGTGGCCTGGCTGTGCCTCCTCTGAGGAACCTCCTCCGTCAGGGGGTGAGAGTGGTTGGGGTGAGCCAGGGATCCTACTTACCTTCCGGGTCTGCCCACATGCCGGGGAGGAGGAGGGCGAGGAAGAGGAGGAGGAGGATGTGATGGGGCTGCATGCTGCGTGCAGCAAGGCCAGAGCCGCAGCAGCAAGTGACTGTGGGAGGAGGAAGAACCGGCGGGTTCCCACAGTTCAACCCAGCGCAGCAGTCACGGCAGCGGCTCTCCACCAATGGGACAGTGCAGATGTGC
>NW_010442911.1:0-328 GCF_000710305.1 Buceros rhinoceros silvestris | reverse complement strand
TTTGGGTAACGTCTCTTTTGTACTAACTGGGATGGAAAACATATTAGTGAGTTGGTAAGCCTGGACCAATATTTACTGTTTCGTTTAGTGCAGCTCCCCCTATACAACTGGTGGTGGAACAGAGCCAGTGTTTAGAAGAGGCACGAAAGCACAGAAAGGCATTTATTCTGTGACACAAAGAGCGTATAACCTGTCTGTAAGACAGGTAAATACAGAGGAGTAGACCCTGGGGCAATGTTGGTGAGCACGCTAAGATGTTTCAACACGCCAGCTTCTCAACCAATGGTTTTAAAGCGGTCTTACAGACATCACAGCAACAGAGGTTTTT
>NW_010442910.1:0-328 GCF_000710305.1 Buceros rhinoceros silvestris | reverse complement strand
AATTTGTCAGGGGCTGCAAAGGGCAGAGCTCAGAGAAAGTTTATTAAATTTAATGCTACTTCTTTTCTTTCCTTCATAGCTGTAGTTGATCTATAGTGTAGCTGGTCATGGTAAGAACCATGCCTGAGTACACGCTTACAAAGCCCTAGTGTTTTCAGATGCTGGATAAACAAAGGATGCCACAATCCAGACGTATGAGGAAGTACAGATCACATTCCTCCTGTAATCTCTATGTTTTCTTGTTTTTGCCTGCCTAAAATCAAAATCCTTCTGTTCTCCTAATTGAAGGAGTGTGTTTTGGCAGGGAATATAAATTGCTTTTTTAGGT
>NW_010442909.1:0-328 GCF_000710305.1 Buceros rhinoceros silvestris | reverse complement strand
ACCCTCAGCGCGGAGCGGGACGCTCGGAGGGGGCACCCGGCACCACTGAACACCAGCAGAATCATAAAACACCCCCCGAGCAAAGCCAGAGCTTTGGTGAGAAGTCAATTATCTCTGCGATTCCACGGGAATAATCAGGCCTTTCTTCTAAAGACAAACAAATGCCTGTAGCCCGGGTTATTTTTAGCCCAGCCGTGCCTTTCATCCCGGTTCCTCGGTGATGTCACCGGTTCACGAGGCCCCACTGTGATTTTATTTACGATACGTACCCAGAGAATTTGCTTTACAATTCACAGCGAGCTGATGAAAACGCAACCTCCGCCGCTGG
>NW_010442908.1:0-328 GCF_000710305.1 Buceros rhinoceros silvestris | reverse complement strand
ACATTTGCTAACCTCCAGTTGATTGGTACCTTCCTGGTTAGCCACGACTGCTGATAAATGATGTTTACTGGCTTGGTGAGCACTTCCACCAGTTTCTTCAGAATTCTTGGGTGGATCCTATCTAGCCCCATAAACTTATGCACATGTAGGTGGTGCAATAGTTTACTTACTCTTCCCTCTTGGATTGTGGGGCCTTCATTCCGCTTCTTATCTCTGTCTTCCAGTTCAAATCTGCACGCTCAGTGAACTGGTCTTACTGTTGAAGACTGAGGCAACCATGGCATTCAGTATCTCAGCCTTTTCCTCCTCCTTGGTCACTATGTTTCCC
>NW_010442907.1:0-328 GCF_000710305.1 Buceros rhinoceros silvestris | reverse complement strand
CCATGAGTCAATCGAATACACTGGAGGGGGTGTAGAGAGGCAGCATTGCCTTGCTGAGTGGCAAAACAGATAGCACATGGTCCCCCCCAAAAAGCTCACCCCAAAGTCAAACCCCAGCTTTTGCATTTCCTTCCACCGGCTCATGAGTAAAATAAGCCTGGGGGTGAAATGGAGAGAATACGCCTTGATGCTGCTGTCATTGATGCGTTGTAACATGGATAGGGCAATAACAGTCCATCCTAGAGCGCTACAGAGTATCTGATTTTAATAGTTACTGCTCTTTTAAAGGGACAAGCAGAGTTTTCAACCAAAACACTGAGTTTTAAAA
>NW_010442906.1:0-327 GCF_000710305.1 Buceros rhinoceros silvestris | reverse complement strand
CTCTCTGCTCTGCCCCCAACTCTTCACCCCAAATCCCGCAGTGAAGCCCAGCTCCTCGCCTCTCTGGGGTCCTGCCAGCAACCCTCAGCGAGTGCTGCAGAGCCCCGTGCCCACAAAAGCCCCACCAAACTACTAAATATTACTAACCCCAGTATTCTTAGCCACGGCCACACATCTCATTCCCTTGTGGATTAGAACCATCCCAACCCTGAGAGCATCTCCTCCCCATCCCTGTGTCCTCCTGCCCCCGGCATCAGGCCGGCACGGGGATGGCTTTAACCTCCTTTGCCAGCAGCTCCAAGCACTGCTGCAGCCAAACTGTGCTGG
>NW_010442905.1:0-327 GCF_000710305.1 Buceros rhinoceros silvestris | reverse complement strand
CAGCAGGATTGTCCATCACCATGAATACCATTCTGCATATATGGAAATCGCAACAACTGGAGCATAAATGATACCTTTCCAGGCTGGTGTGAATGGAAGTCTCACCATCTTCTGCATTTCTCTGTGAGAAATGGCTGTTAAGTACTGTTTATTTTGGAATTTTACTGAGTATCCACTGTGCTTTCTATAGCTTCAGCCATGAGAAGAATAACCCCACTCAGAATGTCAATAGTTTGGCTGCTGGCTGGAACAGCTGGAATTCAGGAATGTGCAGAATCAGATTGCAATGGTTTAGGCCCAGCTGGCAACTAAGCACCACATGGCTGC
>NW_010442904.1:0-327 GCF_000710305.1 Buceros rhinoceros silvestris | reverse complement strand
CAGAAACAAAACCCAGTCAAAAAAAGAAAGTGAAACAGGAAGGAAGATGAGATACAGTGTAAATGAAGTAAAAATTTACCAGTGAAGGAAAAGTAAGTATAGTTGGGTAGGAATGTGAAGAGTTTCTTAGGTTTTTGTTCCTTAAAGTTATTTTTTTATCACAGTCTTGGGACTTGGACTAACTTCTGGGGATGTAACTAACGCTCTCTATGTTGTCTCAGGAGAAGCACTCCCTCTGCAATGCCTTTAGTTGTGGTTTGATTACAGAATGCGTATTTCAAAGAAAAGTATCTGTACCCGCAGGAGGAAGTTTTCTGATGGTCCTTA
>NW_010442903.1:0-328 GCF_000710305.1 Buceros rhinoceros silvestris | reverse complement strand
CGTGGTGAAGCCCACCTTTCCCCCGAGTGGAGGGGCGCCGGGAGCAGTCCGGACCAGCCACGCTCCCGCGGACGGGGCCGGGGGCCTGTTCTGGAAGAAAAGGGCGGTTTGGGGCGGTTCCCGTGCCCAGCGCCCCCTCCTGAGGGAACGGCACCTGGGCAGGTACATACCGAGCCCCCAACAAAAATCACCGCACGACCCGGTTAACAGGCGGGGCACTGAGGCTTGAAACCTTGCCCCAGGGCGGAAGGCGAGCAGGGGGACGGAGAGAGGCCAGGGCCGGGGTCAAGCTGCTCTGGCCCCAGCCCCGGCTCCCCTCCCTGGGACC
>NW_010442902.1:0-328 GCF_000710305.1 Buceros rhinoceros silvestris | reverse complement strand
TAGGGGTAATTTCCACAGCCAGGAGAGCCAGACTGAACCAGCCAATGGGATGTTCAATACTGATTTCAAGCCCAGTATATAAAGGGACGACTAGCTGGGCAAACGGTGTGCAGTTCTGTAGGGTGAAATGGTGGTGGAGAGGGGCAGCAGGGTGCAACACGGCTCCTTTGGTGAGCAGTGCATTGTACATTGCTTGCTTTGTAATTGTTATTACTATTGTTTTCTCTCCTCTTTGTGTTGTTTAAGCAAAATTCTCCCCATCTTAACTCACTTGGCTTTACCTTCTCCTTCCCCTGCCCCTGGGGGTAGGAGCAAGGGAGATGCTGTG
>NW_010442901.1:0-328 GCF_000710305.1 Buceros rhinoceros silvestris | reverse complement strand
AAAAAAAAGGATAACACTTTCATATTTGTGTTATGAATTAGACATGGAGAACTTTTTAAATGCAAACTTTTCCTAATTTTTCATGGAAGACTTCATGGAAGATTTAATTTAAAGTATTCATTAACTTTTTGGGAGAAATGTATAATGTAAACCACAAGCGTGATTGGTGCATTCAGTCAATACATTTCTTTATTTCAACAATTCCAAGAAAATTTAAAGCCTTCTTTAACAAGTATTACACAGTTTCTATTGGTTTTACTTTGTCTTGTTATTAATGCATTATCTGTGATTGATTGATGTGACGTGATATGATGTGATGTGATGTGAT
>NW_010442900.1:0-328 GCF_000710305.1 Buceros rhinoceros silvestris | reverse complement strand
AGCCCGTCCCCGGGGAGCCCCGCGCAGCCCCCCCGGCCCCAGCTGCGCCTCCAGGAACCCCCCTCCCCCGAAACGGTGACAGATTTCACAAGGTTATCGAATGGCATCACTGAAATTAGTTCACAGTTGTCTCCTGACGCACCAGCAGTAAAAACGAACCCAAATTACAAGAGGCTGATAGTTCCTTTTCTGTGTCACAGGCACTATTAAAAGCTCGCTCGCACAAAGCACCAGGGAGAGCCGCAGCAGAGCCAAGCTGTTCCTGCCGTGATTAGGAGCTCTGGCTAATCCACGGTTTGCACATGTTGGGGGCTGCCTTGGCAAAACC
>NW_010442899.1:0-328 GCF_000710305.1 Buceros rhinoceros silvestris | reverse complement strand
CCGCCTCGCTGCCACCCAGGCTGCTCCCATGCTAGGGCCAGGGCTGCGTGGAGCCATGGCTGCGGCACAAACCGTCCCCCCCACCCCCGGTATTTTGCTCCGAATGGGAAATATTCCTGTGGTTGCTGCCGGGAGTGAGGAGATGTGCCCTGGGGTGGTGGGTCTGTGCCGCCCTGCTCTCGTGGCAGGGTGCTTTGGGGTGCTGAGCATGCCATGATTAGCCAGAGGTGATTAAGGGACTTACTGCCTGCCAGGCATCCCCTGGGGGTCCCCAGGGCCTGTCCCGCAGTCTGCCAGCAGCGCTTACAGCCACCTCCCCAGGAGCCGG
>NW_010442898.1:0-327 GCF_000710305.1 Buceros rhinoceros silvestris | reverse complement strand
GGCCAGCTTGGCTGTGGGAGAGGAGCTGCCGAGCTGGCCCCAGCACCACTAACCCCATGTAGAGCCAGCATCACCCCGCCCAGGCTCTCCCACCCCTCTCCAAGGGGACCCCCAGCCATGACACATCTCCAGGGGGCTGTGATCAGCTCCTTACCCAGCTCCTCGTCCGTCATGGGCAGGTAATGGTCCACCAGCTCCTCCGACTTCTCCAGCACGGAGCCCATCCCGCTCACCACCATCTGGCCCACGGTCGAGCCCATGACGGTGTTGACGCCGCTGCTCACCGCCGACTTGGTCAGCTCCACGCTGCCCTGCACGGCCCCTTTG
>NW_010442897.1:0-327 GCF_000710305.1 Buceros rhinoceros silvestris | reverse complement strand
GTCATTACAGACAAGAACAGGGGAATGCAAACTACGAGACCACTGTTGCTCCCAGCTGCCAACTTACAAGCAGATGAACCTTGGCTGGACCTGATTCTGGGATACTGCACTGACTGCAACACAACAGCCACCCAGCAGTGAGGGAAAGCTTACCTACAGTCTCTGCGAAACACTGCTGCAGCTGCTTTACACAAAAAGGCACAAAGGTACAAGGAGCAGCCCCTGCTCATTAGTAATGTCATGGTACCAGGGTGTTTGCATCAGCAACAGGAGCTGCTCAAACAGCCACAAATGATGCTGTAGGGGCTTCGTCTGGCTGTGAGGGTG
>NW_010442896.1:0-326 GCF_000710305.1 Buceros rhinoceros silvestris | reverse complement strand
ACCCTGGCAATTTAAGGAGAGCCAGGAATGACTGAAATGTACCTAGCTGATCCAATCTTCATGTGTGTATGAAACATGCAGTGTCATCTCATGGGCTTGAAGGGACAGCATCACAAATGCTTTATGCTCGCTCTTACTTATATGTAATTGCCAGGGAATGTGACGCTGGTCTTTTTGAGGCCACATCATTTCTGTTCACAAATCCAGTGGATGCACTGGCCTCTATTAATACCTCACAAATACACTCATTTTCCATTTTAAAAGGAGGGCTCTATGGGTCCATATGCTGGTAGAACTCCATGGAAGCTGATTCAGCATAGGGCTTC
>NW_010442895.1:0-327 GCF_000710305.1 Buceros rhinoceros silvestris | reverse complement strand
CTCTCTCCACACGCTCGCAGGCGCGGACACGCACACACACAGACAGACACACACACACACATAGATAGACACGCACAGGCACACACACTGTACTGTGTATTTTCGGAGGAGGAGGAGGTGGTGGTGGTGGCTTTTGGAAGAGGAGGAAGAGGTGGTGTTGGGGAGGGGGGATCTCTTTCCCCATTTGGAGATGATTGTGCTATTCCTCTTTGCCTTGCTCTGGATGGTGGAGGGGGCCCTTTGCCAGCTCCATTACACGGTGCAGGAAGAGCAGGAGCATGGCACGTTCGTGGGGAATATCGCCGAGGACCTGGGCTTGGACATTAC
>NW_010442894.1:0-327 GCF_000710305.1 Buceros rhinoceros silvestris | reverse complement strand
CCTCATGCCCCTCGGCATACTGTGAGCTCTGCGTCCCTCTTTGCATCTCTCTTGCTCAGAGAGAACCGTTCTTCGGGCCTCCCCTGCACCCCAGAGCTCTCTTACTGTATTCAGCGCCACAATGGCTGTCTCCCTTCAGTCTCTCGTCCCTCGAGGACATTGCTCGGACACCTTGAGTTTTGCATTTTTCCACCAAGCCTTCTTTTGTCTCTTGCACTCTTGGCACCCTTCTCCTGCCATTATCATGTTGGTCCAGGCCGTCCTTGCTCCCCACAGCCCTCTCTTGGCTCTGCAGTGTATTTTGAGCCTTTCTTGCTCCCTGAGGAC
>NW_010442893.1:0-327 GCF_000710305.1 Buceros rhinoceros silvestris | reverse complement strand
AACAAGTGTAATTCACAACTGGCTTTCTCCGGGCAATTTAGCTCTTTCAGGCGAAAGTGTTGCAGAATGACGGAGGAAAGGCGGCTGTTCGTTGCCTACGGCCGAGGCACACCGGTGGGTATATGCCTGCAGACGGCAGGTAGAGTCGATGGGAGACCAGCCCCCTTGGGCAGCCCGCATCCCCCGACCTCAGCGCAGGGTGCCACCGGGGAGAGTTGCTGCCGGTTGCTGCCCACCCCAATTCCGGTCAAAATCTCATTCCGCGATGTTGCTGCAGCGTTCGTGGCTGCTGCTGGCTGCCCGACGACGAGGGAGTCCGACGCGGCT
>NW_010442892.1:0-327 GCF_000710305.1 Buceros rhinoceros silvestris | reverse complement strand
GCATCTTTGAGCAGAACCTGGGCTCCCCGCTGAGGCGTCACTACTCCAACTTGCAGTCGCTCTACTACGGGGGGCTGGTCAACTCTGCCCTGGTCGTGCGGTCCATTGCGACCGTGGGCAACTACGACTACGTGTGGGACTTTGTCTTCTACCAGAACGGGGCCATCGAAGGCAAGGTGCAGGCCACGGGGTACGTGAGCTCGTCCTTCCTCCACGGGGACGGTCTGAGATACGGCAATAGGGTCTGGGAGCACACGCTGGGCACGATACACACCCATTCCGTCAACTACAAAGTGGACCTGGACGTGGGAGGTAGGTCTGGGTCTT
>NW_010442891.1:0-327 GCF_000710305.1 Buceros rhinoceros silvestris | reverse complement strand
AGAGAAAACTTGTAGGCTGCAAGAAAATCCTAGGAGAGCCATAGCTTAAGCTGACTTTTCACTCAGCCTACCAAACTCAATTATAAATTTAAGGACTTGGAGAACTAATGACCCAGCTCAGATAAAAAGCCTTTCTCTCCAAGATGAAGGCTTCCAGATTACTACACAATGATGCATGCTGGAGCAGTCTGAAGAAGTTGGGCATACCTTCCTTTCCAACAGAGTGTGGGCAGACAGTAATGTGAAAGGCATATATACGGACTCTTTGAAAAGCACTGCTTTTTACTGTGCTTTGTTCTTATAACTAAGATGGAAAAAACAAAGACA
>NW_010442890.1:0-327 GCF_000710305.1 Buceros rhinoceros silvestris | reverse complement strand
CATGAACAGCAGGTCAAGAGAGATGATTATTCTCCCCTACTCTGCTCTCATGAGGCCCGGCCTGGAGCACTGCATCCAGCTCTGGGATCTCCAGTGCAACAAAGACATGGACCTATTAGAGCAGGTCCAGAGAAGGGCCACAAAATGGTCAGAGATCTGGAACACATCTCCTATGAAGAAAGACTGAGGGAGTTGAGGTTGTTCACCTGGAAAAGAGAAGGTCTGGGGAGACCTTACTGAAGACTTTCTATAGGTAAAAGAGGGTTATAAGAAAAACAGAGTTTTTAACAAAGCCTGTACTGACAGGACAAGGGGCAATGGTTTTAA
>NW_010442889.1:0-327 GCF_000710305.1 Buceros rhinoceros silvestris | reverse complement strand
CAGCGAGACTGAGAGGAAGACTATGGAAAGAGGAAGGAAGTGTCTTACGACCCCTGAAGACCTCCAAAAATTAGCTGGTGCAGGCACACTGAGGTGATGCTGAGAGAGGGCCTTACGTAAAGGGGTTCTAAGAATCTCTGCCTGGATACTAAGAAAAGCTGGGGACACAGACAACAAAAGGATCACAGCACTGCACCACGTTGGAATATTCCCCTACTCACTCTGAGAGACGGGCGCAGGCACCCTAGATTTCTGTGATGGTACTTCTCTCTCTCTCCTCTCTCTTCCTCTCTTCCTCTTTTCCTCTCTTTCTCTCTTCCTCTCTTC
>NW_010442888.1:0-326 GCF_000710305.1 Buceros rhinoceros silvestris | reverse complement strand
TGGAAGGGGCCGTTAAAGATCATCTAGTCCAACCCTCTTGCCATGGGCAGGGACTTCTTCCACTAGACCATGTTGCTCAAAGGCCCATCCAACCTGACTTTGAACACTGTCAATAATGGGGCATCCCAGAGAAATCTGGGCACTCTGTTTCAGCACCTCACCACACTCATCGTAAACCCCCACTCCTTAGGCGTAACAGAAACCCACCCACTTTCAGTTTAAAACCATGCCCTTTGTCCTATCACTACAGGACTTGGTAGTAAGTCTTTCTTACACGTTTCCTGTAAGCCCCCTGTATATATTGAAAGGCCACAATAAGGTCTCCC
>NW_010442887.1:0-327 GCF_000710305.1 Buceros rhinoceros silvestris | reverse complement strand
AAGGACAGCTTAACAGCACCACAGAAGGAGAGAACAAATAATAATAACAGGAATACTAATACAAGAGTGCACAAAGCAAGAGATGTACAATGCAAATGCTCACCACCCAGAACCCAGTGCCCAGGCTGTTCCTGAGCCATGATCCTTTCATCCCACTGCCCCAGCCAGCTCCCCCGTTATACACTGAGCATAATGTCGTATGGTATCAAATATCTCCTTGGCTAGTTCAGGACTAGTTGAGGTACTCGTGCTAGCTGAGGTACTCATGTAACTTCTCCACTCTTCTGCATCACTCACCCAGGTCCTTGAGCAAAAGCAATCCCATGG
>NW_010442886.1:0-327 GCF_000710305.1 Buceros rhinoceros silvestris | reverse complement strand
GAGCCAGGCAGGAACGTGGTGAGATCCTGGCCACTGTGACCAGCCCCTGAAGGGCGACCACATCAAACACACCTAGGCCTGTCCCTCCTCAGTGGTCTCTGGCTGGGACAGCACTGGGAAAACCAACCCATGGCACAGGAGAACAGAGCTGGGGAGGCTGATGAGAAGGACAGCCCTGAGCTGGTCAGAGACGCTTCTCCTGCTCTGCCATGTGCAGAGGGAACGTGGAGCCCTCCCTGCTTGCTCCTGACTGCCTTGTCAGAAAGCTGGGGATGATCCTTAGAGCAGGGGCTATTGTGACAGGACGAGGGGTGATGGGTTCAACTG
>NW_010442885.1:0-327 GCF_000710305.1 Buceros rhinoceros silvestris | reverse complement strand
TCCTGGATTCTCCTTCCTACAGGATCCTACTGCTGCTCATTATATGTTCCAGGATGACCCTTACCTTATGCCAAGAAACGCAGCCAATGCTGTAAGTATTTCCTTTCAGATCCTTCACAGCTTCCCTCCCCGCCCCCGCACCCCCCCACACACTTTTTCTAGGCTGTGAGAACTCTAATTGGAGCCTAATTCCAATTACAAAAGAAACTGAAGTATCAGATTTCTTTCAGAGTTTTCTCCTCTGTGTATTTTTGAATGCGTAATGCCTGGAGCATTTCTCTGGACAGCCCCCCTGCAGACACAAAGCTCCTGCCCCTGTAGGGCCTT
>NW_010442884.1:0-327 GCF_000710305.1 Buceros rhinoceros silvestris | reverse complement strand
CTCCTTCACCATTCTTACGTGCTCCTTGCACCATTCTGAGATGCTTCTTGCAGGCTCCCCGCGGGCCTCCCCCGGGCTGGCCCGCCCGAGGCACCCGTCGGGCTGTCATTACGCTGTAAGAGCCCCATCATTCTGCATTAATCTGGGATTCATCATGCTGGCGGGGCGGCGTAATTAATTTATTTGGTATTAATGTGGATGAAATATGTACTGTCCTTGCAGGGGAAAATCAGGCAGCCTATAAGCATTAGTTAAAAGAACCATTAAAATCAAACCTTCCTCGGCTCCATTAGGCGGGTGGCTCACGCTGAAGAAGATGAAGCCCTG
>NW_010442883.1:0-327 GCF_000710305.1 Buceros rhinoceros silvestris | reverse complement strand
AAAGAACGCCTCTTAGGGAGGGCACTTCAAGCCTGCTGAATAGTTAAGCCTGCTTGACTAACACATAAGTCTAAATACAAGCATTTTCTTATAAGGTTTTCTTAATAAATGTAGGCTGTGGTATGCTTATAGGTGTTTCTTTGCTATCTAAGACTTCCATTCGATTTTTAGCTCAACCCATCCAAACATGAAAAATCTTTTGCAAGGTTTTAAATGTATACTGAATTTCATCATGTTCTCTGAGGTAGAGCCCAGATTTCTTCTTAACCGAGACTGCAAACTATTCTCTTAGTAAGACAGAAACAAGCTTAATCCCAAAATACATAG
>NW_010442882.1:0-327 GCF_000710305.1 Buceros rhinoceros silvestris | reverse complement strand
TTCCATGCTCAGCCTCTTCCTGAACCTGGGGGCTCTTCCCGGCTCGCTCGCCCCCCCTTGACCCGGTCCAGCACTGAGCGGGTTAAACAACACACTCATTCGGCGGATGTGCTGGAAAACAAAAAGTTGGAGCCTTTTTGGTTTTGCATACCCCATCCGGGGCACGGTGCCGGCAGCCAGCATGGAAAGTGCCTGCGTGACTTGTTTTGGTCTCACTTCGCTTGATAACTTGCCAACGCCGCAGTCAAATCACCCCAGTAAACACCAGCACGAGCCAGCGCGGGCTCCGGAACGGGGCGGCAGACACACAGTCCCGACCCACCAGAG
>NW_010442881.1:0-327 GCF_000710305.1 Buceros rhinoceros silvestris | reverse complement strand
CGCACTGGAGCTGGCCTCTCCAGGAGCTGCCAACACCATGTGCACCCTCTGGCTGGCACCGGGCTGGGACCCGGTGCCAGGAGCTCCAGGGGCTGCCTCACCCCCTTGTCCCTACAGCCCTCCCCAGCCCAGGGCTGTCCCTATGGTCTTACGCTGATGTGAGCAGCTCCCGACAGGGTGCAGCTAGACCCTGACCCCCTCTGCAGTCCCCACTCTGCGCTGGGGACAGCCACGACCCCCAGAGCATCGGGGCTGAAATCTGCTCCTTGGGGCCAGTGCGGGGCCAGCCCCCACTGCGCGTGGTACCCCAGACCCGCAGAGAAACCC
>NW_010442880.1:0-327 GCF_000710305.1 Buceros rhinoceros silvestris | reverse complement strand
GGCTGTGTCCCAGTAGGGGGAGGGTTTGCTGGGTTTGGTCTCATCAGGGAAGACCAGAACCACTGTAAGTGCCGAGTGTGGTGGAGCCCGGGGGGTCTGACGGGAGGTGCGCAGGGAAGCCTCTGAACGTGTCTGCATTTCCACACCTGCTTGGACAGTGCACTGAAACCTGCTGTATCGGGTAGTTCGCCCTACTACTGAGAAATGTTTAATGCTAAATGTCTAATTAAAAAGCATCTTTAGAACGTCGATGGAGGGGGAAGTTTTTTTTCTGCTCTGTCATTTCCTTCCATCGAGCAGGGGTTAAGTACCCACCTCCCTCGGGGT
>NW_010442879.1:0-327 GCF_000710305.1 Buceros rhinoceros silvestris | reverse complement strand
CGATGGGGGTGGCATGGAATGTTGGTTGTGGGGCTGGGGGTCAGGGGGGGCTGCGGGATCAGGGCACTGGGGAACGAGGAGATGGTGGCGGGCTGGGGAGGTGGAGGGTTGGGGGATGCTGCTGGGGGTCAGGGGATGATCCTGGACTGGGACACGGGGGATTAGGGAATGCTCCTGGACTGGGACATTGATGTTCGTGCTGGATTGGGACAGTGGAGGATCAGGGATTCTCCTGGACTGGGGTTTCTATGGGACTGGGGATGCTCTGGAACGGGGACACCCAGAGGTCAGGGGGAGCTGGGGGCTCCCCACCTCCGGCCCGGTGGT
>NW_010442878.1:0-327 GCF_000710305.1 Buceros rhinoceros silvestris | reverse complement strand
AGGAGGAGAAAACGAAAGCCTGTGCCTCCACGGTGCCGGGCAGTCACCACAGCCGCGGCCACCGAGGTCTGTTCCGCTTGAGAGAAGCCGAAGTGTTTAGGGGACGGGGCACAATGGGCATTGTCCTCTGAAAGGGAACGATTACATATGGCCCATACATATCGGATATTGTCTCGCCGCGTAATGAGGGGTTCACGATCATTAGATTGGCCTTGGTTCGGTGCAGCCGACTCCCTGACATACGCTACCTCCCCTGCAAACGCCAACAGATGGGCCCCCCGACAGACGACTCGCGGCAGCAGCTGCTCCCCCCCGGCGCCCCGTCCG
>NW_010442877.1:0-325 GCF_000710305.1 Buceros rhinoceros silvestris | reverse complement strand
TGCCAGCTGGGTTCAAACCAAGGCAGTCCTTGTTTGGCACCCGGTGAGTGACACAAGGGATTGAGATAATGACACATCTGACCAAAGTGTATTAAAACAATTTTTGCTATACACACTTCGTATACCAGTCAAGTAGTCCATGGTCTCCATGCGGGTCCATTTGTTCGCACGGTGGTGTTACGTAAATCCCTATATATATATTACATATTCCCTGTGGTGAAGTTTATCATCTCTGCAAGATGAACCAAGACAATCATGTTGTTATATTGGATATTGCAGACAATGATATCACTGCTTACAAAGTTAATTTGGTATTTGTACGTGG
>NW_010442876.1:0-326 GCF_000710305.1 Buceros rhinoceros silvestris | reverse complement strand
AAAAAAAAAAATGTATTCCAAAAAACCCTCACATTTATGGAGTAGTACTTAAACAAATCCTTTGCAAGACCACATAGCAAGTCAAAGACCAAGCAGAACTAATGCTGCATCTCAGTTTGATAAAGAAAAATTTAGACGTTGTAGAACTTCAGTGCTATTGCACAGGGAGTGTTAGGATGTTTGCAGACACTTTGTAAACCAAAGTGTTTTCAGAGGATGAACAATGCCAGGTCACAAGACCAGATGGTCCAGGGAATGGCTGGAGTGATTGTCAATAAGGATGAAGAATCACACTGTTTTTTACAAAATCTTTTGCTCTGTTATTT
>NW_010442875.1:0-325 GCF_000710305.1 Buceros rhinoceros silvestris | reverse complement strand
CAGCCTGTGGAGAAGCCCACACTGGAGCAGGACAACACTCCTGAAGAAGGCCACAGCTCTAAGGAAGACCCGCACTGGGGCAGATTGTTGCTGGAAAAACCGCTGGCCACGAAAGACCCCTACACTAGCTGGAGAAATTCATGAAGAACTGTCTCCCCTGGGAGGGACAACATGTTGCCATGGGGAAGGACTGTATGAAGAGTTAAGGAGGAAAGAGTTGCAGAAGTAACATGGATCAGACTGGGATTGACTGTGATCCCGCGTGACAGTTTGAAAATGGCGTCAGCCGTGTGACTGAGCTTTTGTTCTTCCCTTCTCCTTTCTC
>NW_010442874.1:0-326 GCF_000710305.1 Buceros rhinoceros silvestris | reverse complement strand
CCAGCCAGGCCAGACCCTGCGCATGTGGCCACAGTGTCCCCACACCCAACTGCGGGGCCACCACCGGGTGCCAGCATCCCCGGGGGGGCGGAGGGGTTGGCATGGCCGTACTGCAGGATGCCCACGTAGTCCTCCAGGCTTTGCGGGGACGCCGTCTGCCAGTCCCGCTTGTAGCCCAGCACCAGGGTGTTGGGTCTCATCTTGCCGAGGCCGGCAGCCTGCGGATAGATATCCACGTGAGACCCCTCTGCAGGGACGGATGGACACGGGCGGTGTCACTCTGCAGGGCAGTGATGTAAAGGGGGTGCCTGGAGGTCAGGGAGGGG
>NW_010442873.1:0-326 GCF_000710305.1 Buceros rhinoceros silvestris | reverse complement strand
CAGCGTCACCTAACACGAGATGGAACCACGTGTGCATACTCTCACACTATAGTAAACCAGTGGTAAGGGTCTGATTGTACTTTCTAGGCAAAACTGCACATGGCAGGTTCAAATGCAACCGCATGAGAGCACGAAGTTCAGCTCTGAACATGCTTGCTAAGCAAGCCGTGTATAGAGGCTCCGAAGGAAGCTCTGCTCCCCTTTGAGAAAGGAGAGATGAGGGTGAAGCGTCGCCGTGGGGAGAGAGTGTGAAATGCTGCTATTCTTCCTGCCTTTTCCTGGGCTAAGAGACAGATACAGGAATGAAATGTCTCAACTACAGCCTT
>NW_010442872.1:0-326 GCF_000710305.1 Buceros rhinoceros silvestris | reverse complement strand
TGAAAAACAAACACAGCAATTTGGTTTAGCAAAAGGAATAAAGAATTGCCTTAGCAAAGGCTGAAATGAACTGAGCTGAACTGAGCTGTTCCTCACACAGGCAGCTGAAATAAACATCAGTGTCATTCTTTTAATAGTGATCTGTATCTGAAGTAGCTGGAATCTCCTAATAAAATCACGCATTTGAAATATACAGGGTTTGTTATGTATTGAAGTGTATGTTTGTGTATATGCCTGTGTATGTCCGTATGCATGCACGTGTAAAAAAGACAGGAATATATTTGAGTAAGAAAGACAACATTTTTAATCTGCGTGTGTGTTTTTGA
>NW_010442871.1:0-326 GCF_000710305.1 Buceros rhinoceros silvestris | reverse complement strand
TACAGCCCTCAGACTGTTACCCATTACTGATATTGCATGCAGGTGGAGAGGAAGCTGCAACCCATGGTCCACAAGTGATCAAAAGAGATTTCAGGACCTTAGGATGATTTGGGAAGGAATCTGGGGCACAGGTTGTTTTTACCTTTCTCCTTCTAGTTGTGGGAAGTGACATTGGAAGAAACAGACCCAGTCTATTGATACCTGGGTCCACGGTTGGTTCTGAGTTTTTCAACGATGGGATGGTCTACTGAACAGCAGGCTCTCAGGTGAATTCCATCTGACACCATTCTCAAACAGGGAAGAGGGTCTTTGCTCAGGAGCTTGTG
>NW_010442870.1:0-326 GCF_000710305.1 Buceros rhinoceros silvestris | reverse complement strand
TCCTCCTCAAGGGAAAAACTCCTCACAGTCCACCCCTGTAGCAATGTGGCATGAGCCTCCCTTGAACTTCTCCAACGAGCTTGGGGGTCTTCTGTGGCAGTGTCAAACTGCTCCAGCACAAGTCTCCCTCAGTGTCGTGGCCTTTTTCAGGATCATTTCCCTGCTCCAGTGTGGGCTTCTCCATAGGCTGCATATGAAACTTTTCCCCCACTGATGATCTCTGAGAACTGCAAGGGCTCAGCCTGCTTGGCCACAAGCCAAAGGAAAGTGGATGCTGCAGAGCATCACCCCATCTCCCTTCTCACTAACTTGGGTATCCTCATGGG
>NW_010442869.1:0-326 GCF_000710305.1 Buceros rhinoceros silvestris | reverse complement strand
TAGGGAAAGTGGTGAGGATGGAGCAGAGGGCCCCGGAACATTCGCATAGCCCAGTGCTGGGAGAGGAAGGGTCCCCACTGCGAGGAGGAGCAAGAGGAGCAGAGCCGCTTGCCTGAGGAGTCGGAGCAGAAGGAGCTCGGTGCCTTGGGCTGTGACTTCACTCGGGAAGATGTGAGCATCTGGGATTTCCAGAGAGCCGGGGGGACTGTCCGTGCCCTCAGCTCTTGCAGCCAAAGCACGTGGCCTGTGGCTTTCTGGCAAATCCATCTGGGTTCCGGCGAAAGGAGAGCCCTGGCTGCTGCTGGAGGGGAGGGAAACGCCGCCTC
>NW_010442868.1:0-326 GCF_000710305.1 Buceros rhinoceros silvestris | reverse complement strand
ACCCTTGCGCTGCGAGGAGAAGAAGCAGGCCCCGAAAGCGGGAGCAAGTCCGGACGCAGGCAAGATGGCCGCCCCAGCACAGCAGTGACTCTCCTCTTCCGCCCCACAATGCAGCGCGCCGTGCTGAAGCCATCGCTCCTCCCCCTCCTTCGGCGTCGCGCCGGAGGAACACGAAAGCACTCGGTAATGTTCGGCAACCAATGGCAAACGTCGTTCGAGGAGAAAACCCCGGCAGGCAGCGCATCTGCTCCGCGCATGTGCGCAGCGTTCGGCTGGCGCGCGGGGTCCGCCGCTGGAGGGGGGGGGCTTGGGGGGGCGGGGGGGGT
>NW_010442867.1:0-326 GCF_000710305.1 Buceros rhinoceros silvestris | reverse complement strand
CTTTATGGCCAGTTCATATAGGACCGAGACACTTTTCTTCTTTCAGGCTGTGACTTGGACGTGGCCAGGATGGACCATGTGTGAGAGGTGGCGATCAGTCCTTTAGTTATTGTCATAGTCTTTAGTACAATTACGTCTATGATATCCACTTACTGTTACTACAACAACTGTTGTGCACCTTGATGGTCACGTGTTCCCAGAGTTGTTACTGGAGTTAATAAAACAGAGTTGTTCTATCAGTTCAAAAAACCTCTGTGGTTTCATTTCTCGGCTTAACTTGAACCAAGGGATCGGCTGGGGAAATTTTAAGTCTTCCCTGCTGTGTC
>NW_010442866.1:0-323 GCF_000710305.1 Buceros rhinoceros silvestris | reverse complement strand
TTATATATATATTTATATACCCTATTTACACATATTGCACACCGTCCTCTGGCCTCCTGCTTTCCTGCCTGTTAGTGGAAACGTTTCCGTTTCTCCTCTGGATCTGACCCGTAGTCCCGGGACCCGATGCCGTTCTGAAGATTTATTAGTGAGTCCTTCATCTGCAAGACAAGAAATTTCTCCACTGTGATGCTACCCTAGGGGTGAGAGTGCTTTGGGGTTTTCTTCCCCATTGGTGCCACCTTCTGCCCTGTAAAGTACTGATACCATAATCATCTGGTTTTCGGGAGTGGCGTGTCAGGGCCGGGGACGGAGAAGACCAT
>NW_010442865.1:0-326 GCF_000710305.1 Buceros rhinoceros silvestris | reverse complement strand
CCTGTCCTAGAACCACCCTCCCATGTCCGCCTTGGTGCATACACACATAACTTCTAAGCTTGCTACGTCTGCTTTCACATCTGTGAAAAGGGGATAGTAATATTACTTTAAACATATTATAAGACTTAAAAATATGTGTAATTCTTTCTCTGGTTATTGTATGGAAGGACATGTTTCAGAGCTGTTTGGAAACAGCACCTTCACCCTTCTTTAAGGTTAGGGTTGAGTACAGATAAGAAGTGCTCTTCAGTGTGAGTTTAGAGCCTGGAGATACCATCTGATTTTATTTATTTTTTTTCTTTTCTTAGCAAACAGCTCGCATACCC
>NW_010442864.1:0-326 GCF_000710305.1 Buceros rhinoceros silvestris | reverse complement strand
TGAACCCTCTTCAGAGGTCACTTCTCCACTGAAGGCTGGATCACCAGCTGGATTTACGAACCGGCTACAAACCCTTCGGAACAGTTACCTCCATTTTGCAGCTGCACCCCTGGAGTTAAGTGAAGAAATTCCGGTTTATCACTAACTCTAGATCCAGATATGAATCCAAAAACGAAATCCGAGTTGTCTTCGGCCATCCGCACCTGAAAACCAGCAGGGGACAGTTACCAAGTTACAACACCTCAAGTTAGGGCGTCTGTTTCCCAGCCACCCTTCGACACATCCCGCCGTGCCGGGCAGCGGTGTGAAACACCCGCTCTCGCTTT
>NW_010442863.1:0-326 GCF_000710305.1 Buceros rhinoceros silvestris | reverse complement strand
GTGGTTGGAGCTGGGGGTGGTGTAGGGTGGGCGCACAGAGTTGGGCGGGGGGAGACTCGGTGTCTCTTGCGTCCAAAACGATTCTGTGATTCCCTGTGCGTGCCACAGCCCCCCTCTAGCGGCTGCTGCCCACAGGGACACGACGGTGCCACAGATGCCTGTTGAGCAGTTTGTCCTTGTCTCAGAGAGGGGCAAAAGCTCACAATATGGATCAGGTATTAAATATCATGATGCACTGTATTAAAAACTCACGTTTGCCCCTTATGTCTCCTTTTGGAGTTTTATATTTTGGGTTTTTTCATAGAATCACAGAATTGTTTAGGTTG
>NW_010442862.1:0-326 GCF_000710305.1 Buceros rhinoceros silvestris | reverse complement strand
AACAGAGGTAATCAACAAGATCACCGCGATGTCTCCACCCACCAACAAGAAGGAAACACAAGCTTTCCTAGGTGCTATAGGCTTTTGGAGGATGCACATTCCTGAGTACAGCCAGATTGTGAGCCCTCTGTACCTGGTTACCCGCAAGAAGAATGATTTCCACTGGGGCCCTGAACAGCAACAAGCTTTCGCCCAGATCAAGCAGGAAATCGCTCGTGCGGTAGCCCTTGGCCCAGTCAGGACAGGACCAGAGGTGAAGAATGTGCTCTACTCTGCAGCCGGGAGCCATGGTCTGTCCTGGAGCCTTTGGCAGACGGTGCCTGGTG
>NW_010442861.1:0-326 GCF_000710305.1 Buceros rhinoceros silvestris | reverse complement strand
GGTGCCGCAGGGCAGCTTTTGGGCGGGCAAATCCCTCCCAACCGAGGTGCCTTCGGACAAGCCAGGGCCACCTGGCGCTGGAGAAAACCACAAACACCCACGCCCCAGCCCCGCCACGCCAGCCCAGCTTCCATCCTCCTCTTGCAGCCACACACACACACAAAAGTTAAATAAAAAATTAAATCTTTGTTCCGGCCCCGCACATGACATCAGCCCGTGCAACCGCTGGATGAGCGCGCCAGCCGCATAGCGATCGTTTGACATAATCCCGCTGCTCCACAGTCATCTAAGGGAACAAACCCACGCTGGCACCGGCACCACGGAGA
>NW_010442860.1:0-326 GCF_000710305.1 Buceros rhinoceros silvestris | reverse complement strand
TACCTCAGGAGCCCCCAGCTCATCTCCATAAAGCTTCAGCTGTGCTGCAGTGTCCCTAGCATGCCTCAGAGCAACAGGCTAAGGGCCTTCACTAATATCCTGTCCTTCTAATGATAATGTCATCCCACAGCTTGTCATACACAAACCTGGTATTATTGCACTCCTCCTTCAAGTCTAGATTAAACCATGTCAATGAGTCTTGCAAGCTCCCGAGCAAACACACTCTTCCGTCTTTGAGAAGAGTTCAACTGGGAGAAGCTTGAGAACAATGACAGCTCCTGGACTTCCACCATGGTCAGTAAACATGGGTCATCTTCAAGGGTCTC
>NW_010442859.1:0-326 GCF_000710305.1 Buceros rhinoceros silvestris | reverse complement strand
GTAAGACGGCACGTCATGATTACCAAGTCCCTTTGAGCCCCTACCTCCTATCCCTCCAGCCTCCCTTACTTCCAACAAGAATCCATTTCCTTAGATCATGACAACCCACAAACATCATCCATTCACGGTGGAATTAATTTTATATAATAGTTTGCACATGACTCACGAAGATACATACGATATCTACAGATAGAAATGAAGCCCTTCTGGAGAGGAGCTGAGTCACATTTTCATGCTGGGTTTTCGAGAGTCCAAGGTCAGATAAATGCCCAGAATTACCACCTACCACTTCTATCCTCAACCTCCCCTGGAACCACTTGAGGCCA
>NW_010442858.1:0-326 GCF_000710305.1 Buceros rhinoceros silvestris | reverse complement strand
CAGGTTAAAAAACATCACCCATTCAGTTTCTTAAAGTAGTCATCATTATTCTGATTGAAATATCATGAAGGTGTTGAATTTTGATATTTGTGTAGTTAACTACATGGACAATGAAAATGCAGTCCCTAATGCAGAAAATAGATCATAACCCTTTATTTCAGTGTTTGTGCCAGACCACTGCATCGTGCTGTAAAACAGACAAACTGTAAAAGCCAGTGGATCATATAATTATAGCTGAAATATAGTAGAGAAAAAAAATGAACATATTTAAAGGCCATTTTTCAGATTAATAGCGTAGCAATGCACACTATGTAGGCAATAATTGT
>NW_010442857.1:0-326 GCF_000710305.1 Buceros rhinoceros silvestris | reverse complement strand
AAAAAAAATTCTGTTGCAGCGTAATCTATCCACATTGAGAAGCACAGAAAGCTATTAGTCTGCGTCCTACTGATACCAAGCCCTTTTCATACAAACAGCAGAACAAGCTAAGCTACCCAGCCTTGACATCTGTCAAAACAGAACAGGTCTCAAGTAGTAATTTATACTGGTAGCTTTTTTCTCCTCTCCTTCCAGTAGCTCAGCTATTGCAGCAGCATCATGAATAAGCGGTATTATTCCCAGGGAAAATTAGAAAAAATAGAATAGGAAATATAATAAGCATAGGATTTGCTAAAATCCCTTCCTTATTTTTAATATACATATAA
>NW_010442856.1:0-326 GCF_000710305.1 Buceros rhinoceros silvestris | reverse complement strand
CATTGGAGTATCAAACACAAAGCACAGAAAAATCGGGGAAAAACTGACCTTGGGGAAACGTTTTTGCCGTGAGGAGAAACAGAGGTTAAAAGTGGAGGGGGAGGAGCGGGGGCAAGTTTTGAACACGAACGATTCCTGGGGCGAAGTGGGGTATGGTCCTTGCAGGGAGGTCCCTGGGGGGAGGTGGGTTTTGACTCCTCTTGGGGTGGGAGAGCTCAGGGGGTGCAGGACGAGGGTTTGGGCGTCAGTGATGCCTCCAGCCACCACCACCCCAGAGAAAATGAGTGGAGCCAGGTCCCGTCTCAAAGGTATTTATTGCTGCGGGG
>NW_010442855.1:0-325 GCF_000710305.1 Buceros rhinoceros silvestris | reverse complement strand
GGGGGGACTTGGTGCCCTCCGACACGCCTGGGAAGCGCAGCAGGAAGGAAGGAGCCATGCCGGCGCTTTGCTTTGCTGCTTCTCCCGCAGCTCAGGAACACCCTCGGAGCTGGGACATTCCTTGAAACCAGCCTCTAGCTCCATCCTTCCTGCAGCCTCTGCCGGGCTGCGGGCTCGCCTTCCGGCGGGGCTGGGTTTGTGCTGTGCGGTGTTTGATCCCATGAACCAGCGCAGGCAGCGCTGGCAGACGTTAGCCCTGGCGATTAACCTGCTCCTGGGGAGAGCTGGGGCACGGCCAGGCTGAGCCCGGCTCGCCCAGGGCAGA
>NW_010442854.1:0-326 GCF_000710305.1 Buceros rhinoceros silvestris | reverse complement strand
GGCCTCTTGCCGCTGGGGTTGCTTTGGACGTGGGCCACCACCACGGGCCACCCGAGGACACCGTGGTCCCCACAACAGGCAGAGAGGAGCCAGGCTGGGTCCTGCGCCATGGAAACGGGCCGAGAAATTTGGGAAGGGGACGCCACCGCCTTCGCCGGGCACAGCTGGGCTCGAAACCTGCAACAGAAGACAAACCCATGACCTTCAACGGGAAACCTTCGAGATGGGTTGGGTTTTTATTGCTGTTAAAAACTGAACGGACAAAGAGTCTCGCTCAGCTCCAGTGCCGAACCAACCGCGACGGAAGATAGGGAAACCCCGCCGAG
>NW_010442853.1:0-326 GCF_000710305.1 Buceros rhinoceros silvestris | reverse complement strand
TTCCCAAAGAAAAGCCCTGAGCTGAGCTGAGACATAGAGACGTGGCTTTAGTGAGCTGAACCAGCTCTGCAGGGGAAGGTTATGGCTGCAAAGCTGGAGGAGTGGCAGTGACCCGCTGTCCTTTGGCAGGCTGTGTAACTGCTCAGCTGTGAGCACACGCAGCCTAACTGCTGAGATACTGCCCAAATCTGAGTTCATAGTGCTCACCTCCCTAACACCTTGATGCCAGCTCTGCTTTGCTTAAAAAAGCTGACAGATTCGAATCACAAAACTGCATGCCATGAAAAGCGGGAGAGATTTTAGCTAAAAGCTTTGGTTTTCTTGCT
>NW_010442852.1:0-325 GCF_000710305.1 Buceros rhinoceros silvestris | reverse complement strand
TTACATCCACAGTTGTCTAGAGAAGCATTTTTTAGGTTAGAAGTCATGGAGATTTTTAAGCTAAGTGTCAAACACTGAACTCCAGCCTGGAGCGGTTTGTGAGGTACAGGACCAGTGACTGCAGCTACACAACGCCCTAAGTGAGCAGAGATGGCACTGATCATCCGGAAGGGGAGATTTCAAAGAAAAGTCCAGTGCTCTGGACAGTTCAACACCAGCATTTTCTTCAGAGCTGGTACAGAGCCAGACTTCACGACATGCCCAGGGAACCTCCAACACAAGCTCTCCCTTCGGGCTGTGACTGCTCAAGATCCTGCCGTGGCCA
>NW_010442851.1:0-324 GCF_000710305.1 Buceros rhinoceros silvestris | reverse complement strand
TCAGGGACAGGCTGGGAGCACAACTGCTAGATGCAGCTCTGGGTCCCCCAGCACGGCAGAGACATGGACCCATTGCAGCGGTGCCAGAGGAGGCCACAGGAACGATGCAAGGGCTGTGATTCTATGATCTGGTGAAGAGTTTTAATCTCCAGCCCCACTGAATCTGAGAGTTACAAGAAGGGACAAAGTAGCTCTGCTCTACAAATTATCCTCATTTCTAGCCTTGCTACAGATCATGTTGGATCCTGGAAAGCAGAAATCCTGCACCAGCACCTCTTTGTGGCATCTTAGAGGACAACAGACTCCATCACTGACACAGGAAAA
>NW_010442850.1:0-325 GCF_000710305.1 Buceros rhinoceros silvestris | reverse complement strand
CTTTACCTTCCACCCTAACACCGGGCCTGAGCTGGCAGTATTATCTGCCACAGAAAAAGGTGCCCCAAAAAGGAAAGACCTACCTAAGTAGGTCACTATTGATATATTTGATCACCTTCTGATCCTTGATTACTCTAACATCAAAAAAAATCTATCACTGATATAAAATAATTCTGCTTTGTGTACAAATATCTTTAAGCCCAGCAAGTAGAAAGGCAAAAACTTCACATAGTCACTACTTCCAACTAAAAACCCCAAAACAAACCCAAAAAAACCCAAACAACAACAACAAAAAGCCCACCCAACAAACCCCACAACACACATC
>NW_010442849.1:0-326 GCF_000710305.1 Buceros rhinoceros silvestris | reverse complement strand
CTGTGAGTGGAAGCAGCGCCTTCGCAGCATCTGGACAGCCTGGAGCATCCCATCAACCTCAAAGCATCCCGTCTGCATCCACCTTGGAGCATCCCACTGACCTCGAGCATCTCATTCTCTTCAGGGCATCTCATCTGCATCCACCTCGGAGCATCCTGCAGGCCTTGGAGCATCTCATTCACCTTGGAATATTCCATCTCCATTTGCCTCAGAGCATCCTGCTGGCTTTGAGCATCCCATCCTCCCTGGAGCATCCCAGCCCTGCCCATGCACATCCCTGCCTGCCGCCCCACTCCCTGCCCCCCGACCTCCCTGCCCCCAGCCTC
>NW_010442848.1:0-326 GCF_000710305.1 Buceros rhinoceros silvestris | reverse complement strand
CTCACCATGTCCTCGGACGCAGCACAGGCACTGGCTTGGGGGTCGTTACCCCCACCGCCACGCCGCCACTGCTGTCACAGAGGGGGTGGTGGGGCAGAGGGTGATGATGGGTGGGCGGCATTTTCAGCTGTACATTTCCATTCATGTACAGGGTAAGGGTGGCAGGTCCTCACCTCCATCATATAATCATAGACTATCAGGTTGGAAAAGACCTCAAGGATCATCCGGCCCAAACTTTCACGGCAAAAGCTGGGCAAGATGGCCCAGCACCCTGTCCAGTGTTGGGGAGTCCACAACTTCCTTGGGGAGATTATTCCAATGGCTGA
>NW_010442847.1:0-323 GCF_000710305.1 Buceros rhinoceros silvestris | reverse complement strand
GAGAAGGGAAAGGGAAGGAAAGACTAGGGGATGGCAGGTGAAGAACGAAAAGAAGGGGAAGAAAAAAAACGAGAAGGAAGCAGAGACAGAAGAAGATAGAAAAAGGCAATTAAAAAGTAAGGAACAGAAAGGGAAACAAAATATGTAAAGAGGAAAAAAAGGAATGTAAGAAAGCGAACGGCAACCAAGGAAGGAAAAACCAATCAGGAAAGGACAAAAAAAGAGCAAAAGAAAGATGAAAAAAAAAGAGGCGAAAGGAGGCAGGAGCCGAGACAGGAGTTGAGCAGCGCTCGTCGGTCGGTGTGGGGGATCGTGCGAGGCGG
>NW_010442846.1:0-325 GCF_000710305.1 Buceros rhinoceros silvestris | reverse complement strand
GAAAAGGACCCGGCAGGATGCCCAGCGCTGCCGAGAAGGGCTGCGGAGGTCGCTGAAGATGGCAGACTGTCTCGAAAAACGCTTCTGCAGCTGAGCAACACGTGCGTGGGTGTCAAGTGAACCCGGCAACTGACTGCAGGTAATAGAGAAACCCGTGACTGAGAGATAGGAGTTTAAACGTGACGTTGTCCATAAACGCTGCCTCCATAAAGGTATCGACCTCAGTCCTTGACCAAAAGGGAGACTAGCTGACCTACTGTCACCGGTTTGGCCGAGGTTGAGTCAAGGTCCAGCAACGATAATACCTTCCCCTATTCCAGCAGAA
>NW_010442845.1:0-325 GCF_000710305.1 Buceros rhinoceros silvestris | reverse complement strand
TCTTCATTAATGATCTAGATGACAGAGCAGAGGGCACCCTCAGCAATCTTACAGATGATACAAAGCTGGGAGGGGTAGCTGATACACCAAGGGGTCATGCTGCCATCCCGAGGGACACTGACAGGCTAGAAAAGTGAGCTGACACGAACCTCAAACAGTTCAATATGCGAAAGTACATCATCTTGCACCTGAGGAGGAGCCACCTCAGGCACCAAGACATGCTGGGGACATCCAGATGGAAAGCTGCTTTGCAGAAAAGAACCAGGGCATCCTGATGGACACCAAGTTGAACATGAGAGAGTAATATGCCCTTGCCACAAAGGCG
>NW_010442844.1:0-325 GCF_000710305.1 Buceros rhinoceros silvestris | reverse complement strand
CAGATGCCGAGGAATCTGTTTTGGATTCAGGTGGATCAGGACATCGTAGAAGTCCAAAGGAGGGCGGAAGACCATCTGCAGGGACAAAAGACCAGTGCTGCTCAATACGAGATACAGGAGAGCAGCAGACATGGGGGACGTTTCCCAAGGCCTCGCTCACATTTGACTCCCTGCTCTTGAGACAAGCGGTAAAGCAAAGCCAATGTTTTTGTCAGATCAGGGTCAGAAGTTTGCCAAAACATTGTCCCGGCTTTGCTGGGACAGAATCATAGAATCAGTTTTCTGCTCAGGAAAGCTCCCCAGGCGACTCTCCTGTGTGCTGTGA
>NW_010442843.1:0-325 GCF_000710305.1 Buceros rhinoceros silvestris | reverse complement strand
CATTTCCTCCACCAGCTGCAGCCAGATGGCCAGCTGCAGGGGGTGTGTGTAGGTATGCACATGTGTGTGTGCATACAGCCACATTGCCATCCCCCAGAACAGCTTTTTCTGGGGTACCTTGAGCTGCATGTGAACTTGCTGGCCGTGACCAGCTGTGTATGATAGCTGTTGGCCTTTCCATTGGCAGCTGTTTGGAGTAAGAGGAAAGGAATAGTGGATTTCCGCACAGGTGACTGGAAGGAGGACTGTTGTTTCACACAAGACAACTGTCCAGCTGTCAACACACAGCATGGCTCCTGGTGGTTAGCAATTTTGAGGAAGGAGG
>NW_010442842.1:0-325 GCF_000710305.1 Buceros rhinoceros silvestris | reverse complement strand
CACCAGCAGCCCCAGTAACCCACAGGTTGCTGACAGCCCCAAGCACGGACAAGCAGCATCCCCCCGGAGCGCACCAGCCACCTCCAAGCCAGAGGGAAAAGAAGGAAGGAGCTTGCGGTGCTGGAGGAGGATCTTGACTCACGTCAGCAGTCCCCGGGGATCTGCAGTCCCCGGGGATCGGCAGGGGAGGACGGTGGCATTGCTGGCCCCGCAGCGGGGGTCTGAGCCGGCTGTGGGGTCCCCTCTGCAGGACGGAGCGCGGGAGGAGAGCGGCTGCCATCACCCGAACAGGGCACTTTGGCCTGTTTCAGAGCATCCCGCTTAC
>NW_010442841.1:0-325 GCF_000710305.1 Buceros rhinoceros silvestris | reverse complement strand
GTGCCAGCGGCTCCAGTGACAGGGCCCCGGTGGCCAGTCGAGCCGCCGATAACGCGTGGCACAAGCCAGGGCTGGATGCCGGGACAGGGACCCTCTGACAGCTGCAAGTTGCGCTTGTCAGGGGCTCAACCGGGCGTTTCAGTGGGCAGCCGGCATCCGCGGCACGAGCCATCACCGCTCAGTATCTGTTAAAAGCAGGCCAGGGCTTTATATTTAGGTCAGTGATTTTGTGGAGTGCAAAATAGACGAGGGGTGTTTGAGGGGAGAATTTTTGTCCGAGGCTCTGTCAGAAGGTTTTTTGGCTCCCTCCGAGTGGATAGAGCAG
>NW_010442840.1:0-325 GCF_000710305.1 Buceros rhinoceros silvestris | reverse complement strand
AAGCTTTTCCTCACCAGAGCAGGTGCTGGGCCATCATCTTCCTGCGGAGGCGAGCAGAGAGCCAGAACCTTCTGACGGTTGATGGATGGGTCTCAACTCGCTCCCCAAGTGTCCTTCCAGCCTGAGCCAAAAGCAGAGCTGGCTCCTCCTGCGTGGCCATCACTCGCGGGGGCTCGGGTGACGGGGATGGCTGTGGCAGGACTGAGGTCTCTCTGGTCCCTCTGACGGGTAATTTTCCCAGCAAGGGGCTCGTTTCCTCTGTCTGAGCCGCAGAGGACAACAGGGTACGCTCAGCAGGAGACAATCCTCCTCCTCGAACCCCTCC
>NW_010442839.1:0-325 GCF_000710305.1 Buceros rhinoceros silvestris | reverse complement strand
TGCTGCTCTCCTGCTGGCGTGGAGGGGGCCGCGGTGGATCTACACTCCGGCTGAAAACTGCTGGGGCAGGCATAGGAACGTGGAAGGAGCTGGGGCTGTGTGGTTCCTGCTTCACCCCGGGTGCTGCCCACCCTGCCTGGTGCCAGCTGTAGGGGCTGGGAGGACCATGCAGGGTGTGCCGTGGCAGGGGGGTGCGATGCTCAATGGGGCGTGGGGCACGTGGTAAGCCAGGGTGCAGAGAGAGCCCTCATGCCTGGCTAGGCAGCCGTGGTTACTCATTCGGGAAAGGGCACAGGGGCAGCCGAACCCAGGAGGGGCTGGGGGA
>NW_010442838.1:0-325 GCF_000710305.1 Buceros rhinoceros silvestris | reverse complement strand
AAAAAAAATAAGGGGGAAAAAACGGCAGCTAGGAAGAGGTGGGATGACTCTGGAGAGCGAGCGCTGGCTGAGTCAGCTCCAGGCTCGGGTAAAGTTATTTTTGCCCCATCCTGCTGCATGGGGCTGCTTTTGGGAGGGATGGGGCCAGCTGGAGGGACGTCCCCAAGCGCTGCTTATGGGGAGCAGGGGGAAAGGGAGGCAGGGGAGGTCAACAGAGCCTTCTAGAATGGGTCTCTCCTGCCAGCATGGTCAGAGCATCCCCCAGTGCTGCTGCTCAGCCAAACTGGGGCCAGACCTAAGAACATACCCCTCCCAAGAGCAAAAA
>NW_010442837.1:0-325 GCF_000710305.1 Buceros rhinoceros silvestris | reverse complement strand
CATCTTCAACCCACAAACCATGAGCATGGACCGTGCCAGATACACCAGCCTTGACCTCTGGATGAGATTACAAAAACCTGACATCATCTCTCCTGCCCTGAAAGGCTGTTATGACAAATGGAGCCCAAAAGTCATGGGTTAAATGAACTCAATGGACCCTTTGAGGGATTGGCCTATAGACTGAGGGGATGATACCTGTGCGTATGTGTGTGCGTGTATATACACACAGGACAGGTCAAGTAGTGGATCTGGGCATGGAGTCGATGGTAGAGAAAAAGGAGTGGATAATGCCCCGGGTTTGGCTAGGCTAGGGTTAATTTCCACA
>NW_010442836.1:0-325 GCF_000710305.1 Buceros rhinoceros silvestris | reverse complement strand
CAAGGGCGGCGCGTCCCCCCGGCAGCCGCTGTGGATCGCAGGCCCCTTGCTCTGGGAGCACCCACCCGTGTGGGCACAGCCCGGGCTGCGATGGGGTGAGGTTGTCCTGCGCAGATGCGGGGGCTAACATCCAGGTGACACCCGAATAACGCTGGCTGTAACCTGAATTAACGGCATGGGGGTGACAGGTGCCATGAGGTGGTGGCAAGGTAAGTGGACATTCCACCGGTGCTTTCAGCAGCAGGAGCTGGGGGCTTTGGTGACAGACATGGGACAAATGCCCCCCACCGACAGCACAAAGGCTCTGCTGGGTCTCCCCTGCTCC
>NW_010442835.1:0-325 GCF_000710305.1 Buceros rhinoceros silvestris | reverse complement strand
AAAGCCCTTTCTCAAGGGTCTTGCCTCATCCGGTCCTTCCGAGCTCAGGAGCCGAGTTCCTAACGGAGAAGCCAACCACTGGCGACAAAAATAAAATGTTCCTTTTCTGTAGCTTTAGAGGATATAGCTGGGAGGGAAAAAAAAAGGAGATTGTCTCTCTTCCCCTTGTCAAAATCATCAGTAGCTAAGTCAGAACAAAAATGTTCAAGTTATGGGTTGCAGCAGCAGCCAACACTAAACATTCAAGTCGATAATTTCACTATGTACACGACGGGCGAGACACGGTCCTGCCCGCTGGGACTCGCCCTCCCGTGCCGCTGCCACC
>NW_010442834.1:0-325 GCF_000710305.1 Buceros rhinoceros silvestris | reverse complement strand
CCAACAGCGAGCTGGAAAAACAGCGTGTTTGCATCCGGGTGTGAGACAAAATCAAGGTGGTGAGAGATCAAACGTACCTGGCTCTGTGGCTTACAGTCGACGGAGCTGGCTAGAAGTGTGGCATTTGACTGGGACTCTGGGATGATTTCAGAGAGCATCTCAGTACGTAGGAACTGCCAGGGGCTCTGTGCTTACTGTAAAGGAGAACGTAGTAAGTGGTCCTGGGCAGGGAAGATTGTTGCAACATCTAGGAAATCTGGGAATGTTATATAAAGAAACCTTCCAAAACTAAAGGAAGGTGAGAAAGAGACTAGGCAGAATATTA
>NW_010442833.1:0-325 GCF_000710305.1 Buceros rhinoceros silvestris | reverse complement strand
TCACCACCAATTACCGGGGACAGCGGGGACGGGGCACAGGGCGTCGCCGTGTCACAGCAGTGCTGGGGCTGGGCACAGGGTGGGCACGGGGGACCCCCGAGGATGTAGCACAGGCACGGGGTCCCCAAAGCCATGGTGGTGGGGCTGCACGGGCATGGGGGTGGCAGGAACGGGAGGGATGAGGGACATGGGGTGGGCAGAGGGGACACAGGGACATGGGGCGGGCAACGGGGACATGGCACGGCCAGAAGGTCCCCAGACCCATGGCAGTGGGGCTGTGTGGATGTGGGGTGGACATGGCAGGGACATGAGGGGAGCCCGGGCA
>NW_010442832.1:0-325 GCF_000710305.1 Buceros rhinoceros silvestris | reverse complement strand
CGCACCTGGTCCCTGCATCGCGGGGGCTTTGGGTGCCCAGTTCTGGTGGTGATGATGAACCTGCAGGGACAGGGCCGTGCTGTACAGTGTTTGGTTTGTACATTCCTCACAAAGCAGTGTAGCCCAGGGAATCCTCCAGCAGTGCGGGAGCAGCCCCAGCTGTTTCTTTTTTAATGGACATGGCACAAAAGGCAGGTGAAGGAGTCCCTGTGCACGGGTTCAGTGAGGGTTACTGCACGATGCTCCTGCAGCCTTAGCCAGTTTTCTAGGAACCACTCTCCAAACGTGCATCGAGTTTCACGTGTTCCAAAGCTCCAGGGATTCC
>NW_010442831.1:0-325 GCF_000710305.1 Buceros rhinoceros silvestris | reverse complement strand
GCCGTCTGGACCTGGTTCTGCTGCAGGACCCCTGGTCATCATGGTTCCATCAGGGCCTGGTTCTGCTGCAGGCTGTGTGCTCCTCAGGGTACCACCAAAATCTGCTAAAGAACCTGTGCTCCACGTGGTACCATCAGCATTCAGCTCTGCTGAAGGACATGTGTATGGTGTGGCACCACTGGGACCAGGTTCTGCTGTGGGACGTGCCCTCCACATGGTATCTTCAGCTGAAGAATGTGCACTACTCTCTGTACCATCTGGATCCAGTTTCACTGGAGAATGTGTGTTCCTCCTGGTACCTTCAGGACCTGGTTCTTCTGTAGGA
>NW_010442830.1:0-325 GCF_000710305.1 Buceros rhinoceros silvestris | reverse complement strand
GCAGCAGCCGGTGCTGATGCCACCCAGCTCCAGTGCAGGATGTGGAGCAACATCACACACTGGCAAGGTTCCAGTTCCACCAGTGGGTTCCGGTTTCTGGAGGCAAACCTTTTACTGGTGGGAACTGGGAGTCACTGGGCTCTGTTTGCTCCTGTGCTGCACTGAGGGCTATAGGAAGGTGCTGGGGGACTGTTTCACGCTGGGCTGCCCTGGCGCAAGGTGGGTAGCGCCAGTGCAAGGTCGAACCAGGATGTAGCAGGGCAAGGGGACGATGGGGAGCTGCTGCTCCACCACTCCTGGGTCCTGTCCCACCACCTCCTGCCCG
>NW_010442829.1:0-325 GCF_000710305.1 Buceros rhinoceros silvestris | reverse complement strand
AAAGTCAGTAAGAGGCGAGAGAACCTAGCAAGCCCTTTAGACCTGCTTTTTGTGATAAATCAGCATGTCTCAGTCCTTCTGGGTATTCATGATTTCTCTTCATGTTCCATTTAGGGTATCAAGCGGGGTATAATTGAGATGGCAGATCTAGTTGCTATAAATAAAGCTGATGGTGATTTAGTTGTGCCTGCACGGAGGATACAAGCTGAATACGTTAGTGCTATGAAGCTGCTGCGCAAACGCTCGAAGGTTTGGAGACCAAAGGTTTGTGTACTTCACTATGGTTCGTGGTGGAGTTTGGGCATGGTTTTGGTGTTCTTTTTTT
>NW_010442828.1:0-325 GCF_000710305.1 Buceros rhinoceros silvestris | reverse complement strand
CATGTCTGATGCACCAGCGGGGAAGTGCTGCTGTGTCCCACACCTGCCAGGGATGATGCTGACCATTCCCTTGGGTTTTACTTGTAGGGCTCTTGAGTAATGAGGGGCAAGGGAAGACCCTTCTAAGGTTTGGGGATGATTTGACCCATGGCCCAGTCAGGCAGGAGCACCAGGAGGCAGAATGGGTGTAACGCTCCTGCTTCTAATGGAAAGGCTGCGTGAGCCGGCCCCGAGCAGGGCTGTGCCATGGCCCCATGCGCAGCTCTGTCCTGGGTGTGCACAATCAGCCCCTGCACAGGGTCTGTGACCTCCCTGCTTGTCTGCG
>NW_010442827.1:0-325 GCF_000710305.1 Buceros rhinoceros silvestris | reverse complement strand
ACGTGATGTTCTCCTCTGCGTTTCTGTTCTACTGCCAGACCTTTGGCCTGGCCTGATTTCTGTCAGGACCACTTTGGTCTCATCCGCTTTCTTTCGCGGGGTTGTTTTGGGATTGCTTTTCCTCTTTGCCGCTTTTACCCTCAGGACAGAACAAGCCCAATCTGTCCTGATCCTGACACGGTATCAAGGAAGAGCAGGGAGCCAAGTGCTGCTCCGATGCGCGTCCTCTCCACAGAGCAGGAACCTGTGTGAAGAAATCACCTCCCTCCACTCAGGCTGAGGGGGGCAGAGCTCTGCGCTTGCCCTGCGGGCTGCGGGCAAACGG
>NW_010442826.1:0-325 GCF_000710305.1 Buceros rhinoceros silvestris | reverse complement strand
GCGTGCCAATGAACGGGGCCAGCCCAGCTACCCCCGTGCCCCCATGCCAGGGGAGCTGAGCCAGCAGGGCCAGGGCAGCATTTCTAAACTCTTCCTGAGACATCTTTCTTCTCCATTCTCTTATTTTTTAAGTCTTTCCTTTCTTTTTCCTCTTTCCCCCAGCCCCATCTTCTTTTTATTTATTTTTTTTAATGAAGAGGTCAGGTCGCTCCCAACACCCAGCGCTGCACCAGCCCTCCCGTGGGCTCACAGCCACTGCTGCCTGTTCCCTCAGTCGCAGAATCACAGAAAGGGTTTGGTTGGAAAAGCCCTTTCAGCTCCTCGA
>NW_010442825.1:0-325 GCF_000710305.1 Buceros rhinoceros silvestris | reverse complement strand
CCCCAGGGGGGAGCAGACCTGGGCACAGCTCCTGCCGGCAGCCCTGGGATGTGCCCGGTGTGGGGGTGACAAGGGATGTTGCTCAGGGAGGTGCTGGTGAGGTGCAAAGTGGAAGGGTCGTCACTGTGGGATGTGAACCTCTCCTTTGCCCGGTTCCTTTCGTGCAGTAGCCACGTGCTCCTGCACCCCAGGGTGACCTGCATGGCCTCGCCACGAGCTGTGTGGAACTGATGCTTCATCCATGGGAAGGTGCCGCTTTGCTCCTGCTGTGGGTGGGCTCAAGGACCAGCTCTGAGCTGGGCACCGAGGGTGAAATACCAGCCTC
>NW_010442824.1:0-325 GCF_000710305.1 Buceros rhinoceros silvestris | reverse complement strand
CAGGGTGAATGGTTGGACTCAATCTTAAAGGACTCTTTCAACCAGATAATTCTATGAAAGCTATACGCTGCTATAAACAAAGTTGCAGAATGAGACTGGACTATAATTTATATCAAGAGCTGTTGTTCTTTTGTTTTCTGTCATGAGAAAGATTTGCCTTTAAATTCTAATTCTACAAACCATCTGAAGGACAACTCTTACCTACAGCAACTGATTGAGAAATAGTCACTTTGGCAATCAAAGTTGCTTCCATACAGCCACAAACCATGGATTAGCTGTAGCTCACTACATGTAAAAACTGATATGCATTCAATTTTGGATACAG
>NW_010442823.1:0-325 GCF_000710305.1 Buceros rhinoceros silvestris | reverse complement strand
CGCATGCAGCAGCAGCTGGACGAGTACCAGGAGCTGCTGGACATCAAGCTGGCTCTGGACATGGAGATCAACGCCTACCGCAAGCTGCTGGAGGGCGAAGAGGAGCGGTGAGCACAGGGCGCTGCACCCGGGGGCTCTGCAGGTCCCAGCCCTCGGGTCCTCTCTGACTCGGGCTCACCTTCTCTTCCTGCCCAGGTTGAGGCTGTCCCCCAGCCCTTCCTCCCACAAAGGTACGTCCCGAAGCCACTTGTCGACCCCAGGCTCCTCCAAGAAGAGGAAGCTGGAGGACAGTGAGATTCGAACCAGCTTCTCCCACCACGCCCGG
>NW_010442822.1:0-325 GCF_000710305.1 Buceros rhinoceros silvestris | reverse complement strand
GGATCTGAGGATGCTCGGGGGTGTTTTGGACCCCCACAGCCCATCCCAGCTCCCGCGAGGGGCTGTGCCCAGCAGAACCCACCTGGACATGCGTGTTCAGGGCCCCTCCAGCCCATCCTGCCTGTGGTTCGGGGGCTACGGCGTGGGCGGCGTGGGTGGATGGCTGCGGCCTCTGCGGCATGGCTGCGGTCTGGGACTGGGCAGGGGGAAGAGGCCCAAAAGTGCTGGGGAGAGCTCAGGGAAGAGAGCGGAAACACCCCCCGCCCCGGTGGGGAGCGGGACAGGGTGGGGAGCGAGTCCAGTTGGAGAAGTGCCAGCTGGATGG
>NW_010442821.1:0-324 GCF_000710305.1 Buceros rhinoceros silvestris | reverse complement strand
TCTGCCCACTTGTGAACAGCTGGCAAATAGTCTTGACCCTTTACAGCTGGTCTCTCCATTCGTAAAAGCCTGATTTATTACTTATTGATGGCAGAATTTATTAATTTCTGTAACTTTATAGCACCAATGAAAAAGAGGCCTAATAACTCCCTGCTTAATTTGCACAGAATTACATTGTTACAGTCACATTTCTGATGCTTTAGTATTTAGCACTTGATGTTTATAATTTTCAATAAGCATTTTATTTATTCAGAACTCATTACCAGCATCTGAGATAGACTTTTCTGGTATGTGTTGATAACTAAGTGTTAATAAATTCTACAT
>NW_010442820.1:0-325 GCF_000710305.1 Buceros rhinoceros silvestris | reverse complement strand
GACACAACGTCCCCGCACCACCTCGGCCTCCTCTCTGTGCCACCCAGGGCGCTCCTCGGGGGACGCAGGAGGAGCTGGGTGGAGGTGTGGGTGTTGAACCCTGCACCGCTGGGCGGCGAGGCAGTATAAAAATACCAGCGTACCTTTGCTTAGCGTGTCCTTTTCTGGATTATTTTTTCCTTTTTCATCATTTATAAAAAGCTTTTACCAACCGGCAGCGCGTGCTCCGTTACACTTCCGTTCCGTCGTGCAAATTGCTGTGGACTTTGACTTCCAAGTTCACCTGCTTCACCTTCCTGCCTCTCCCCTCGCAGCCGCCCCCCGT
>NW_010442819.1:0-325 GCF_000710305.1 Buceros rhinoceros silvestris | reverse complement strand
GGCACTTCCAGAACCCCAACAACTGAGCCTTCCCTGCCGCCCCCCGCCATGCCCCCCGGCAGCCTCGGCTTCCAGCAAGAGCGTGCTGGAACTGCCGCCTGCTTCCGCGGAACGTCTATTCTATTTAACTTATTTATGTGAAACTAAGTATTTTTGCTAAGAAAAGGAAAAAATACAAAAATAATTTAAACTGTGTCCAAATAATAACTTAAACCAAAGTAATGTAAACCGCCTCACTGTGTCTGTTAAAGAAGAGTCAGGAGTTTTGGTGCCTCAATAAAGTGTTTGTGCTGTCAAGCCCTTTGGGTGTCTCTGAAATCCCTGC
>NW_010442818.1:0-325 GCF_000710305.1 Buceros rhinoceros silvestris | reverse complement strand
CAACCACCACACAACATGAAGATCATTGCATTAAGTCTTTCAACTAATTAAAAGCAATTACACTGCTAATTAACAGTGCTAACAATGTTTCTACGACAAGTTAGAACAGCTGCCCATGAAACCCTGACCAGCTGCAGCTCTGCACCCCCCCACCCCATCAGCCCAGCAAGGACCCAGGCCCTGCGGGGCGGGGGAGAGCCACGGCTCTCCTCCGAAGGACGCCAACAAAGCAAAGCCGATTTGCTGGCAGATGTTCGAGTCGCATCCAGCTGCCAGTATTTCACGGCTTCAGGAGGGTGGGAAGGGCGCTCACTCCCCGCCCCAC
>NW_010442817.1:0-324 GCF_000710305.1 Buceros rhinoceros silvestris | reverse complement strand
CCTCCCTTCCAGTAGACCTCAGTCTGGCGACCCGACACCGCTCCTCTGGGGAAGAGGTGTTGTGTGGTGGCAAGCTGGCTGGTGGCACCCTGTGCAGGGGTGTTTCTGCCTCCACAGCCGCCTCCTGGCAGGGTGGTATCGAGTGTACAACCTAGAGCTCACTGTGGACCCTCTGGAAATGATGTGTATTATTTGCCACCTTCTCTGTCCTAATGAGTCAGAAGTGAGGTAGAGACAACTGGGTCTCCCAGCTTGAGCACTGGGAAATGAGAACTCCTGATTTCTCTGTGCTGGAGTTCTGGGGCTTAGACCTCTACCTGTCTG
>NW_010442816.1:0-325 GCF_000710305.1 Buceros rhinoceros silvestris | reverse complement strand
CTTTGGCTCTCCCATCCTCCCTTCTCCGGCTTTCCACGGGTCTCTCCCCTGTCTCGTTTGATGCCGGAGCTGTTGCCACCTTTCCCGGAGACGCTCTCGTGTCTCACATCTTCTGTTCACACTCGCAGCATCTATCATCTGCAGCCTTGCTGCCATAACTTCTTTTGGCATATGTCAGGTCACCGTTTATTTCTGCATTTTATTTTTTTAACAGAACGCCCCCCCGTGCTGCGGTCCGGACTGCTGATTTACAAACCCCCTGCACCCCCTCCGCAGCTATTTTCCTAAGCAGGTCAGGAAGCGATGCTGGAGCTAACCCTTCCCA
>NW_010442815.1:0-323 GCF_000710305.1 Buceros rhinoceros silvestris | reverse complement strand
GGAAAATCCAACAGGGGCTGTTCAGTACAAAGTTTCCACCTTTGGCTCTGTGTCCTTGAATCGACTTTTGTAAGCTGGATGGTTATTTAGGAGAAATAGAACTACATCCTTTGAAGTCGCATCTGGCTGCTCAGGATCACATTATACGTGTTGTGAACATCTCCAAGGGTGAAAATGTCACAGTGCCTCTTGGCCCTGGTCCAAGTGGTTGGTCACTGTCACTGTGAAAATCTCTTCTCCTGCTCTCTGTTCAGAGCTTCTCCTGGTGTTACTCATGTCCTTTGTCTCCTGTCGTACCACAGTGCACCTCCCAGTGTGTCTCT
>NW_010442814.1:0-325 GCF_000710305.1 Buceros rhinoceros silvestris | reverse complement strand
TTTTCTGCAGGGAGCAGAGAAGAGGAAAACACCAAACCAAACCAAAGCCAAGGGCACGCTGCCCCAGCCCACCCAGGTAACAGCCTGCAGAGGAGGTGCCAGCCCTCCCTCCAGCTCCTCTGCAGAGGCGCTGGCTGTCCCCGGGAGCTCTGAGGACGCAGGACGAGGACCCTTCCCCCCAGCAAGCAGCTGGGGCTGGGGCAGTGCACCGGCCACCGCTGGTGGAAGGCAGTTGCCTAGCCAAGCCACTGTCCTGCCTGTTGTGCAGGAGCTGCGTGATCTTCCGCAGCAGCAAGGACCTTCGATGGAGGGGATCTTCCGTGTA
>NW_010442813.1:0-324 GCF_000710305.1 Buceros rhinoceros silvestris | reverse complement strand
TGTGGGGTCAGGACGTCTCCTACCGCTTCAGCCCTGCAATCCGCTCACCTTGCCATCCCAGCCAAGAGGCAGGTTTTTAGGATTATAAATTATTTCATTTTCTTCATCTTCACTCTCACTCTCACTGATCTGCTCTTCCTCCTCTTCCTCCCTCTCCTCTCCTGTCCGTGCTTGCTTACGCTGCACATTCTCATGGGTGAGGTGTCTCTGCTCCTGGAGCGTGAGGGAAGAGAAGGAATTGTTTACACACCACAATAGCAACAAAACAACTCTCATTTCACTTAGCCCAACAACTGAAGTTTTTAGCAGAACGATTCCTGATGT
>NW_010442812.1:0-325 GCF_000710305.1 Buceros rhinoceros silvestris | reverse complement strand
GCCGTGAATGACTATGGCTACGGGACCCCCAGCACGCCTTCCCCCTCTGTGTCAGGTACCCAGCGTGGACAGCACACGGGTGTCCCTGGGGGGATGCTGCCACCTCTGTGCTGGCGGGAGGTGCCAGCATTGCTCGGTTCCCATGGCCAATGTTGAAACTCATCTCCCTGAGCCTGCCTGGCTCCTGCAGAGCCCCAAATCCTGCTGCCAACAGGGTCTACTTGCACCCTGCTATCCCCCTCTAACCTGCTCCCTCACGTGGATCCAGGTCTCACTGAGTTCCCCAAGGTGACCCATGCCCTGCAGTGGGGTTTCCCCATCCCTA
>NW_010442811.1:0-325 GCF_000710305.1 Buceros rhinoceros silvestris | reverse complement strand
CCTCAGGTCCGTCGGGCGACAGCGACGCCGCAGTTCAAAGCGGCCTGACCAGACCACTCCGCCGATCGGACAGACGGACAGTTTGACGGACGGACGACAGCCAGGCGGGATGGAACACGGCGCTCAGCCCGCGGTGAGCTGTGCGGAGTGTGACAGCGGGTCTGGGAGTGGCCTCGGGACAGACTCGGGCTGTAACAGAGGCCGCAGAGGACGGGAGCGCTAGGAGCGGCCCCGGGACAGAGGTGGGATTTATGAGGGGAAAGCTGAGGTGAGGCTGGGGGGCTTAGAGGAGACAATTCTGACAGAAAACTTGAGGGGATTTGGG
>NW_010442810.1:0-325 GCF_000710305.1 Buceros rhinoceros silvestris | reverse complement strand
ATGATCCCAGTGAGCGTCCCACTGAACGTCAGCTCCGCTCCCTGAGCCCACCACAAATCCACAGTGGCAGAGGGTCTGTGTCCCCCTGCCCGGCTCCAGTCCCCCCCAGACTCTGCGGGTCCCACCCCCAGCCGCGGTTCCTGGGGATGGGATCAGCAAAACCGACAGGAGATTAATTCTCCGGCCACCTCGCTCTTGCTGTACCGGCGTGCGGGAGGCAGACGGGATAATCCCCGACTTCAGCGTAGCCAGAGCTGCAAAGAGCAGGATTAATAAGAACTGGGCTTTGGTTTTGGCAGCCCTGAACAGGTTCCTTTGCCCGCAG
>NW_010442809.1:0-324 GCF_000710305.1 Buceros rhinoceros silvestris | reverse complement strand
CAGTTGTGTGAATCACCCCACCGCGTTTCCACGATGGCAACTACATCACAGTTTTCCTGCTGTGTAACGGCTTCCGGCTCCTCCCGTGTGCTGCCCACGCTGCGTGCACTGGTGTAGACGCACTTTAGTTGGGCTGCTGACCCTGTCACCTTTCTGGAGGGAGGCGGCCTCGTTCCTGCCCGACCGTTCCCAGGCACTACCATGATTTCTAGATCAGCTCTATCCTTGTGCCTTCGCTGTCGCTTGGCACTCTGTTCCTATCTCCACTGGAATGGCAGACGTAAGGACCTCGCTAGCACAGCATCCCACATCACTGAGGTGCCG
>NW_010442808.1:0-324 GCF_000710305.1 Buceros rhinoceros silvestris | reverse complement strand
CCACCCAGGAGCTTTCTAAGAATCTGACAGACACCTTGCTGGCCCACAGTACCTTCACGGACCCTTTCTTCGTCATAGAGACTGCCTGCATTGTCTGGTTCTCCTTCGAGCTGTTTGTCCGGTTCATCGTGTGCCCCAGCAAGACCGAGTTCTTCAGGAACATCATGAACATTATTGACATTGTGTCCATCATTCCCTACTTTGTGACGCTCACCACTGAGCTGATCCAGCAGAGCGAACTCAACGGGCAGCAGAACATGTCCCTGGCCATCCTGCGGATCATCCGGCTGGTCAGGGTCTTCCGCATCTTCAAGCTCTCCCGGC
>NW_010442807.1:0-324 GCF_000710305.1 Buceros rhinoceros silvestris | reverse complement strand
CGGGAGTCATACACAGCGTCGTCCTCACATGGGCTGGCTTTCAGCCGGCGGCAGAACCTTGTGCTGAAGTTCAGGTTAGTGCAGCATTCCCACGGTCAGGAAAGCACCGAGCAGGTCTCAGGACCAGTAACGGGGATCTCTGACATGCCTGAGAATTTGCACGTGAAGACATCCCACAGCAGGCTGCGCCATTCAATTACACTGTGCTGACAGCTCGGTCTAGATCATGGGTTTACATGATCTTATGATACGTTTTACCATATGATGAGGGATGAGGAAAATCAACTACAGCGCAGCCCAGTAAGGACAGACCATCTTAGACAC
>NW_010442806.1:0-324 GCF_000710305.1 Buceros rhinoceros silvestris | reverse complement strand
CCAGGTATAATGGTTGTTGCTGATACTGACATTTCTCCATTAAAAGCAAAACTGACTTAGTCAATAATAAATACAGTCTCATTGTTATTTCAAGTAGTTTCATATTAATTTGTACTGAACTAAATCCAGTAGCTGAACATCACCTATTATTATAGCTGACTTTAAATTAAATGTTTTATGACAAGCAGTGGATTTTAGTTTGTAACCAGTAGATGGCCCTTGCTGATTCTAACGACTACCATTTACTTCTGGTGAAAGAGAGTAGTAACTGCAAGTTACTACTTCAGGCTTTCATATCAGATATAGCTTCTATTTTTTATGTGT
>NW_010442805.1:0-324 GCF_000710305.1 Buceros rhinoceros silvestris | reverse complement strand
AAGTATTAATCAAAATTGGTGAAGCTTTAAAGACTAATTCCAGAACACAATCCTGGATTTTATGTACATGCTCACGGCAAGTGTAAAACAGAATGGGAAGTACTTTTCTTCAGAAATTGCTGTGGCTTTTAACAGTTGGAAAACAGCTGTAAGAGCGTGGTAAAGGCAAAGAATGAATTCAAACAAAGAGGCAAAGCCGCACGTATTCTTACTTTTACCACCTGTAATATGAACACAAAACCAGGAGTGAAATTTTAAGTGCATTTGTACATAGTTAAAGTACCAGAGAAAATCCAGCAAAAGCAAAGGGGAAAAAACCCCAGG
>NW_010442804.1:0-324 GCF_000710305.1 Buceros rhinoceros silvestris | reverse complement strand
ATGCCCCCCTTCTCAAACCGCGACAACCAGTAAGCCTGGCTAGACATCTATAGCATAGTGATATATGGGAGTTTTGCTGTCATTATGTCTTCTTTCTTCTATTTTGTTTTGTAGCAAATACAAGTAGCAACTCCTAGGGGTTGAGTGAATGGCTGAAAAAATATTTTGAAAATGTTAAATTCTAAAAGCCAGCAAGCTCTGACCTTAAGCTTGTATAGATCAGTAAGTCTGGAAGGGGCTTTTCACCATACATAGTATTTAAAGAGTTTCATTGATTTCACAAGTTGTTTCCCTCCCCGCCCCTGCCTCCCACCCCCCCTCTCC
>NW_010442803.1:0-324 GCF_000710305.1 Buceros rhinoceros silvestris | reverse complement strand
AAACTCGATTTCATGCTTTCGAGCTTTAGCTCTTCGTGCCGTATATGTCTGCTTGCCAGGAGGGGGAGCGGCTGCCAGAGGAGCCCGTGTCTCACGGCTTAACCCCAGAAGAACCTTTTTACCTCCCTCCTCAGGGGGCTGGAGTGCAGCAGAGCTGCTGAGCCGCTCCAGGGGCCGAAACCTCCCAGCCCGGGGGTCTCAAGCACTGCCGGGACTGGGGGTGTGAGCGAGATGCGCACACGGGACTTTGGGAAGTGACTGAGGACTCTCCGCTAACGGTCCTCGTGGATTTGGGAAGGAAAACGTGGCTTCCACAGCCATGGG
>NW_010442802.1:0-324 GCF_000710305.1 Buceros rhinoceros silvestris | reverse complement strand
AAGCATTTGTCTCACACACACAGCTTTTGTACCTTCCTCTTCACAATTCACAGTCTTAGTATGTACCTAGCAATTAATAGGTAACAATATTATCTCCAATCCCACCTTATCCAATAAAAAACATTCTCATTATTACTATATATTGACTGTGTAATTCAAAGTCTATCAGTTAAGAGAATTGCAGAGCCCCAGCAACATCTGTGGTCAGGGGCAGATGCTTGAGATAAAGAAAATCCAGGGTCCTGTTTTATTAGGAGTTTGCAGAACAACTGCCAAGCTTCATCTCAACAGCTTAAATATCCCTTATACTGCTCAAAGATGCAG
>NW_010442801.1:0-324 GCF_000710305.1 Buceros rhinoceros silvestris | reverse complement strand
CCAGTCCTGGTACTGGTTGGGTGTTGGAGGTCCTGCTCCCACCCCCAGTACCAGTAGAGCACTGGGGGTTCCAGTTGGGCATTGGGGGTCCCAGCTCCGGGACGAGGAGGGTTCTGGGGATTCCCAGCCCAGCCCAGGGGTCTCAGTCCCAGTTTGTGGGTCCCAGTCCAACCCCGGGGTTCCACCTCAGTCCATGGGTCCCAGCCCAGTCTTGGGGTCCCAGCCTCAGTGTCCCACCCCAGTGTCCCACCCCAGCGTCCCATCCCAGTGTTCCACCCCCAGTGTCCCAACCCCAGTGTCCCCTCCCCAGCGCCCTGCGCCAGT
>NW_010442800.1:0-324 GCF_000710305.1 Buceros rhinoceros silvestris | reverse complement strand
AAGAGCGGTGCAGAGGTCTCCTGTATGAGCAGAACTCAACCCAAGTATGTACAGGACCAGTGCAGGGAGACGCTGCACGTGCTTTGTCATCACAAAGAGATGATTCAATAATACAGAAGTTGATGCTTTGCCCAGATTAGTGGTGTCACACAGCTGGGATACAGGGCATGCAATATTTCTCCTCACACTGCCCCTGTGCACCTATGGTTGTGGGGACAGGCAAAAGCCACAAATGCTTCTCTTGGTTTTGGATTTTTATCTTGTCTTTTAGACACATTCCCTTTTTCCCTCTGTGTGGTGATCCTACAGCCTCTCAAAGGCCAC
>NW_010442799.1:0-324 GCF_000710305.1 Buceros rhinoceros silvestris | reverse complement strand
GGTGCTGGGGGACTCTGGGACGGTCACACCACGCTCGTCCCCTGCATTGCTCAACCCCCTGCAGCACTGCATGGTGCTGGAGAACTGGCTCAGGGACAAGGGGTGGTGGTGGGTGGTGGCCACTGCCACCCTCCAAGGCAACTGATGCTCCAGAGCCCTCTGTTCTCCAGACCCACCACCTGGGTCCTGTCCCGTGCGGGGGCTTCTGGCCAGCCTCTGCTCAGGCTCTCCTGCTGTCACCCCACACCAATGCCCTTCTTGGACCCATCTCTGCCTCCTTTCTCTCTCATCAGACCTGGCAGGGGCAAAACAAGACTTTGCTGC
>NW_010442798.1:0-323 GCF_000710305.1 Buceros rhinoceros silvestris | reverse complement strand
CCCCCTCCTCCTCCTCCTCCTCCTCCTCCTCTATGCTGTGCAGCACCGGGTCTTTGTTCCCCGCGGCTGGGTGCCGGGCAGAGCCCAGCATTGCTGGGTGCGCGCACCCAGCTCGGGGGGCCAGCCCGCCCCATCGCTCCCTCTCTGCCTCCCTGGGTCCGGGCTGGGTGTCAGAGCTCCTTCTCCGCGCTGCCAAGAAGGACCGAGGTCCCTGATTAATTCCACTCTGATGTCAGACATGCGGCTCTGCTGGGAGGGATTTGCAGGGCTGCATTTAAGCTCCCGTTTGCTGAGAGAATCCCCCTCCTGTCCCCCCTCCCCTC
>NW_010442797.1:0-324 GCF_000710305.1 Buceros rhinoceros silvestris | reverse complement strand
ACTATAAGCTGGATAAATCAGTTTTATTCCTGTGATTTTTGGTCCATATAAAATAGGCTTTGAAGCGTAGGAGAGGAGATCAGTGAAGTTAAAGTTTGGGCTCTAGTAGAATGCATCCTTAACTGAATTAAGTGCTTCTGAGCTGGTAGAACTTCACTTGCTGAGCGGCACAGTCTCCTGTCATGTGGCAGATGACAGAAAGCACCAACGGCTGGTTGTGTTCTTTCATCCTGAAAGAGCTTAACCAGGTAAAATTCAGTTGGTAAATGCATACGAAGATTATAGCTTCTTTGAAAGCCTTCGCTGAGGTAAAAAACATTTTTC
>NW_010442796.1:0-324 GCF_000710305.1 Buceros rhinoceros silvestris | reverse complement strand
ATCCATCTACTCATCCAGTTATTTTTGCTTACTGTCAATTCAGCAGGCTTATATTTTCAAAATAACAGCGCTAAGGATTGTGCCCTTATTTACTGCCCTGACCAGGATGCTCCGCTTCCATTCCTGCAGCATCAGAGCTTGCTTACTAACACAAGTATGGTAGGAGGAAGAGGACTGGGGTGCGTGCTACCCTAAGTACCTTTCATCTAGCATATTAGTACTAGAAGTACTTTTAATCTAGTACAGACGAGAAGGCCTGTCCAAGGATGTGAACTGTGTGTGTGCTTTCAAGAGAAAGTGAAGACAGAATTTGGACTTAATCAG
>NW_010442795.1:0-323 GCF_000710305.1 Buceros rhinoceros silvestris | reverse complement strand
ATGGCTTCCAGCTCCTCCTGTTCGTTGCCCAAGCTGTAGGCATTGGTCTAGATGCACTTAAGTTGGGCTATTGATCTTGTCACCTTTCTATAGGGAGAAGGCCTAATTCCTACGTGACCTTTCCTGGGTGGTACTGTGATTCCTAGTTCATGAGTATCCCTTGTGTCTGTGCTATTGCTTGGCACTCAGTCCCCTACCTCCAGTGGTATTGCAGACCTTAACCTCACCAGCACAGCATCCCACAAACCCTGATGTGCTGCTCCCAGGCTCATCTCCAGTGAGCCTGTATTTATGCCCTTCCCCCTTCAAATCTAGTTTAAAGC
>NW_010442794.1:0-324 GCF_000710305.1 Buceros rhinoceros silvestris | reverse complement strand
TCTGTGTAAAGAGATTTTTCCTGATATCCAACCTTATTTTCCCCTGACGCAACTTATGAACCACTCAGTCACAGAGTCCCAGGATGGCTGAAGTTGGATGGATGTCTGGAGGTCGTCTTGATCCAACCCCTGCTCAAGATGCCAAAATCTGCCAATTGCATATTAAACTCACATGGATTTAAAAGTTGTAACCCGCTCCACGGAGTCTGCATTCTTGCTGAAAACAATGCAGAATAAGAAATTCATTGTTTCTTGAAAGACACTTGACACATTATGAGATCAACTCCTTCACTACTGTGGAATTCAGCACATATTTTATTAGTG
>NW_010442793.1:0-322 GCF_000710305.1 Buceros rhinoceros silvestris | reverse complement strand
AAGAAAGAAAGAAAGAAAGAAAGAAAAAAGATATTTATTTGTACAGAGTGAAAACTCAACCCTGCTAATGCTTAAAGCAAAATTTGGTCAATATCAGTAGGATCAAGTCTCCGTTTGCAGGCCATAGTATGAAGAAACAGTGAATTTGGGTTTAAGACTCCTAGCATCAAGCAAAAAAGGCTGTGACATGGAACATTACGACACTGATCCTGGGTGAACTCACTCTTCCAGGTCAAATATGTAAAATGCCCCTAATCCGGTGTATTAACTTTTTACTGGCAGGCTTTGTATGAGATCAGTTACTGTCTGTTTGCACCCCTCT
>NW_010442792.1:0-324 GCF_000710305.1 Buceros rhinoceros silvestris | reverse complement strand
GTTAATGAAGTACAAAGCATTGTGCAGCAAGCAAGTTCAGGAGCAACTGAAGTAGCTGGGTTTGCTGGGAATCTCTGTGCTGGGAAAATCCTACTTTCCATGAAATGTCAGAATGTTGTAGTAACAGTTTAGTGTGTGATCAAATAGCACTGAGGATAAGCATTTCTGTTCTGTCATTTGTGATAATTTTGATAATAAAAAAAGGAGCATGTTAATGCCAGGCTGAGGTCACTGCTACAGGCTGCCTCTACTGGAGAGTGATACACAGAAAGATCAGAGCTGGCAGCGCTTGGGGGAAGCATCTTTCATAGTTCCGTGGAGGAG
>NW_010442791.1:0-324 GCF_000710305.1 Buceros rhinoceros silvestris | reverse complement strand
GGTGTTCAAGTAAACTCTCCTTATCTTAACCTGCTTGGTTTTACCTGTCATTTTCCCCTCCCTGCCCCACAGGTAGGAACGAGAGGGCAGTTGCATGGTGTTTAGTTTTCAGCTGGGTTCAAACCGTGACAGTCATTTTGACGCCAAAGTGGGGCACAGCGAGTTGAGATAACAACAAATCTGACCCAAGCGTGTTAAACAATTGTGCTATATACACTTTGTATATTTTTTAAGTAGTCGCTGCTCGCTGTGCTGGTCCATTTGCTCATGTGGTGGTGTTGTATAAATCCCTATGTGCACTATGTGGTCCTTGTGCTGATGTTT
>NW_010442790.1:0-324 GCF_000710305.1 Buceros rhinoceros silvestris | reverse complement strand
ATCAAGTATAGGGATAAAATAACTATAGCTTTTAGCTTAACTAAAAATACTCCGTTTCCCTTCTCTCCCTCTCCCCCCGAAGAACTGCAGTTGTGTTAATTACCCCTTGGGAATCCAATCCCCATGCACATCCTCTTTTAAAGGCAAAGAGGAGCCCTACCAATTATTTAACCCTCAGTAATGCACTTGTGAACTGTCACCCTGGGTGCCAGCCTGGAAAACGATCTCGGACTGACTCTCCATCATGTGGCCCCCTTACAATACGAAGCATTTGCTAATCAGCAGCTCGTCTCCAGCAGCTAGGAGACGCGTTATTTTTAGCAA
>NW_010442789.1:0-324 GCF_000710305.1 Buceros rhinoceros silvestris | reverse complement strand
TTGTAGCTGGTCGCACATTAACTCCTTTAAACGGGTCTGCGTTACGCTATCAGCCTTCCAAAGTGCTGCTCCAGATTCGCTGGGGGGCTGCAATGACCGAGTTCAATGATGTTACGCTCCGAAGGAATTTGACCCTTCAAATTCTTCTGGCTGGTGTTGCAATACTGTTAATATCCGGATTGCTGAGGGCAGCTTGGTGCGAGGCTGGCTGGACCTTTGACCCCCCCATCTGTCTGCTCCGGCAGACGAGCCCCGCCAAATCTCAGCGGCAAGCTGGCGAGGTCCTGTCCCGTCACAGAACGGGAAGGAGCAAACGTGCCGGCA
>NW_010442788.1:0-324 GCF_000710305.1 Buceros rhinoceros silvestris | reverse complement strand
GTCTTGCCTCCCCCCAAGCCCCATTTGCTCTTTCACTGCCCCGAGGCGGGTGCCAGCTGGCCCCTTCTTCAGGACCCGTTATAGCAGGGACTATTTTTGAAAGAGCAGAAGACACCGAAGCGGTTAATGAGGAGAGAAATACATTAGCCGAGAAACTCCTGGATCAGGAGGAGGCTCGTGCGATGCACATTTCGCTGCCCTAATTGATCCGGTGCCATTACCGTACCCACGCACCGGGGAACATCCACCGCGCGCCTTTGCCTGCTCCAACTTCTGCTGGGCCCCCGCCGCTGGGGCCGAGAGCCACTGGCTGCCCACGTTCCC
>NW_010442787.1:0-324 GCF_000710305.1 Buceros rhinoceros silvestris | reverse complement strand
AAAAAAAGTTGTCTTGAGCGTAAATCAGATTTAAAATGTTCACAGTTTGTTCTTTTTTAAGAAAATTACATACACTCTTGCTGTAGAAAAGCAGCTATGTAGCCCCCAGCACTATTCAGTGGCAGCTTTCTTTACATAAAGCAATAGATTGTAAACAGAAATGGACGACAGACAGACAGACAACGCTCCTCCAGCGTGCTGTAAAACGAGCACGATTAACAGGCAAAGCAAAAGGGCAAGTCGAATCTGAGAACCGTTTACCCAAAATGTATTCTGAGGTTTGTGAGGATTTCTAGAAAGTACTATAATCCACACAATAAATAG
>NW_010442786.1:0-322 GCF_000710305.1 Buceros rhinoceros silvestris | reverse complement strand
AGAATTCTTAGCAAATTGGAGGCCTTATAAATGTTGATAAAATTCAAAGTGAGTGGGAATTAAAAGAGAAGTTCCAGAAGAGAGAGTCAGCTGTGACACTACAATCAAAGTTCTAATGCAACAGTGGAAACATGCTTCCTACTGCTTCTTCTTTGCCCTCTTCTTACTGAAAAGAGCATCACTCTGAGGCTGTTGGAGACGGCAGCTGCCAGCCTCCAGCCCAAGCCACAGGTGGTGGAGGCAGAAGGAAGCACAGGGGGTCTGACCGCTGGGGGGATGAGCACAGGAGAACTGACCAGCCCTGTGCCCTGCAGAGCAGGTC
>NW_010442785.1:0-324 GCF_000710305.1 Buceros rhinoceros silvestris | reverse complement strand
GAGAGGACCTGCCAGTCACAGCGTTAGTGTGAGTGTTGGCAAATCCCAGAGGACCTGCGTGCAAAGGAGGAGGTTAAAAAAGGAGAAAATTAAAAATCACCCAGCGCGGCCTTATGATGCCTGGGACTGGGGCCATCTCATGCCCGAGAGGGTGCTGCCATCGCTCAGACACCCGCAGAGATCACGAGCCTCCAAAGCACCCCGTGCTCAGTGCCGGGCAGGCAGCAGTTGCTTCAGAGGTCAGAGGTGCTGCAGCTCAAGAGCGTGCCCAGCTTCCCCTTCTGAAATCCCCTGCAGCCAGAAACCCGCCGCGCCGCGCCTCCC
>NW_010442784.1:0-324 GCF_000710305.1 Buceros rhinoceros silvestris | reverse complement strand
ATAGGGAGGAACATTTCCTTGTGACTTCCAGGCTCCATCGTGCTTGGAAGCAAAGGACTGAATCTTTTCAGCTCCTTATCGCTGGCTTCCGGAGGCCAAAGGCTGGTGTCAGGCTATTGGAGTTGCTAATGCTTTTCACTTGGTAACTGTCACAAGATGCACAATCAGTTCTGGAGGGATCCCTGGCTTTGTCTGGCCCAGACCCCTGCGTTTACATCCAGAGCTGAAAGGATTTTCTGCGTGAAGGGCTCCCCAGATAGTCCTTGCATAACCCTCTGATTATAACCCAAAAGCCACGGTTCAGTTCCTGGAGAGAAATACTGT
>NW_010442783.1:0-324 GCF_000710305.1 Buceros rhinoceros silvestris | reverse complement strand
AACCGTGTCCCTCAGCACCACAGCCACAGGGTTTTCAAGCGAGAAAGCAGCTCGCGCGCCTCTGGTAGTTCCTAAATCTGCTCAAGCTTTCAATGTGCCCCAAAAGAAAAACATTTCCATTTCAACAACAACATTATGGAAATATTTAGCTCTGAAATCATACCTCTTTAAGAAGACACATCATCTGCTTCTAACTTCTAACAGAGATACAGCTGCTGTGTAGCTCCAAAGGATTTACCTTTTGACTCTGGCAAGTTGTGCAGCATGCAGAGAGAAATATGTTGAAGAGGGGATATACCTTCCTTATAATATAGTGTCAGGTAT
>NW_010442782.1:0-324 GCF_000710305.1 Buceros rhinoceros silvestris | reverse complement strand
TTAAAATTATATTTAGTTTGAACTGGTAAATCTTTCTCATGTGTACAAGTGATTGTGTATTATTTTCAAAACTTTAATGCTAGGTTTGTATGGATGAAAAAGTTTTACCAACCACTGCCTGGCTTATAAAAAATGAATTAGTAGGATGAGCTTCACTGCAGTGGTGTATTGTCAAGGCTGCAGATAAACTCGTGTTCCACTTATCTTCTCGGGTTTGCTAGACAAAGGCAAGGAGACCGGCTGACTTCATGTTTGTCACCAGTTTGGTCAAGGTAAGCCAAGGTCCGGTGATGATAATATCCTTCCTCTATCTCACCAGAGATA
>NW_010442781.1:0-324 GCF_000710305.1 Buceros rhinoceros silvestris | reverse complement strand
AACTTCTTAAGCCAGGTAGTAGACAGCCCCACCAGAGGGGACCTGATGATCACCAATACGAAAGAGCTCATCAGTAATATCAAGACTGGAGGCTACAGGAGGTATCATGCATGGCTTCCCCAAGGGCAAGTCCCGCCTGACCAACTTAATGGCCTTCTATGATGAGTGACTACATGAGTGGACAAGAGAAGACCTATGGATGTCATCTTTCTGGACTTCTGTAAGGGCTTTTGACACAGTCCCCCACAACATGATTCTCTCTAGATTTGAGAGATATGGATTTGATGGATGGACTGATGGAAGGTGTAGGTTGGATGGTCACAT
>NW_010442780.1:0-324 GCF_000710305.1 Buceros rhinoceros silvestris | reverse complement strand
TTTCCCCACCTGCTCCAGAAAGGAGTGGCCTTCTTGTGTTTTTCAGGTGTCTAGGATCCACAGCAGCTGTTCCTCGTTATCTTTACTGTATGGAAAAAACACCTTCAAGTTTTCACCAACAGCGATAAAACACTTAATGTAAGCCATGGGGTGTAGGACAGCTTTGGAGAGGCTTGTGCAGACTCCTGAGCTGTTTGGTAGCATGAACTCTACAGAACACAGCATCCAGCAGGCGCCCTCACAGGAAAGAATACAAGAGAAGTGGTTTCCAGCACTGACTTAGAAGCTTGTCATGATGTGAGAGCAAGATACGGAATATTCAGG
>NW_010442779.1:0-324 GCF_000710305.1 Buceros rhinoceros silvestris | reverse complement strand
GGCCGAGAGACAGAGCAGACGCGGGGGAGCCCGTACAGCTCGAGCGGGGCGCGGCGACGCGGGCCGGGGTCAGGTGCTGCGCTTGGCGTGGAGGAGCAGCTCCCGCTGCAGGCCGGCCTCGATGGTGGTAGCCGCTTTTCCCGGGGGCAGGTCGGTGATGAGGGTGAGCTTATTGAAGACACCTCGACCAAAGTAATCGGCGACGACGGAGAAGCCATCGTTGGCACACTTGAGCTGCCGGACACAAAGCAGCAGCGTCAGCACAAGCCTCCAGCCCCTTTCCTCTCCCCGCCGCGCCTACAGCCTCCTCCCCGGAGGACAGAG
>NW_010442778.1:0-324 GCF_000710305.1 Buceros rhinoceros silvestris | reverse complement strand
GAGAGTTGTCATCACTGGTGCTTGATAACAAGTAACCACAAATCTCATACACTTGAGCAAATCAGATGGAGCTGATGGTTTGTTTCTTACGGGTGCAACAGAGGAGCTGTAGCTCCTTAAAGAAGAGGAAGGTTGTGCCTCGCCTCTAAGCTGTCGTTATGCCTTTGTGATCCTGGATGTCTCAGAGGCTGAGCCGTGGGATGTATCACCAACATGGCAGGAGCCTCCTTAAACTGCTCTTTGGATAGCACAGCTCCCTGGCATTTCTACACCGCCATAGTGCTGTGCAGCTTCTGATCCCAGCCAATCTAAAAGACAGGCTGC
>NW_010442777.1:0-324 GCF_000710305.1 Buceros rhinoceros silvestris | reverse complement strand
TAGCACAGGGCTGTCCCCAGACCCCCCTCCCTCAGTTGTGTCTCTCCCAGCCACATCCTGCACTCCGGGCTCTGGTAGGCAGCAGCAGGACATCCTGGGCCCCCGGGCCACAGCAGGCAGGATGGGGACAGTGGCCTGTGAAGAAGCACCTCCAGCCTGACAACACCGCTGGCTCCACACTCCGGTTGCCAAAAGATAAACATCACCAAGCAACAAAAAAAAAAAATCGAGGCAAGAGCCATGAGGATCTGGTCATTCCCAGATCTAAATGGGGGTGGGTGCCTTTAAATGAAGTCCAAGAAGGGAAGAGCTTGATGACACCTA
>NW_010442776.1:0-324 GCF_000710305.1 Buceros rhinoceros silvestris | reverse complement strand
TCTTGCGAACATGTTAACCTCTGCAATGGTTTTCACATGGTCATCTCCTGAGAGGTAGGAGATGACAGATGCTAATGCACAGGGCTTTTCTGTTGTCTCTTGTCTTAACTTACCCACTTGCATACATTTATGTGTCCCGAATCATCATGTAGTGGCAATACAATTAGGAATGACTAAGAATCCTCTGAATATAGGCTCTCATTAATCAGGGGTTTTTTTGTATGATTTCCATATTAACTTTGCAGAAGGCTCTCAAACATCATAGTCCTATCAGTTTCTAGAGAGTTGAGGAAAAAAGAATATACAGAAATGCTCTATTATTTT
>NW_010442775.1:0-324 GCF_000710305.1 Buceros rhinoceros silvestris | reverse complement strand
TATTTTTTGTGGTCCTTGTGAAGAAAAAAAAAGCCTTCTACAGCCATCCTCCCTTCACATCAGCCACTGCTGCAGGCCGAGGTGCAACAGTGGGTGCTGCCCCACAGAAAGATCTCATAATGATGATGAAGAAGATGTAAGAGTGTAGAGAGCTGACATCCCTCAGCTGAACTTGGCACAAAGAGAAAAGATCCCTCAAACTAACAAGCTTTCCTGGGCCTTGTCTAACACCCTTAAAGAGGCAGTTCTATGTATTACCTGCCTTTGAGCTGTGATCCTAACTGGGGGAGACGCTTTGTTTTTCAGGGAATCATGTATGGTCTG
>NW_010442774.1:0-324 GCF_000710305.1 Buceros rhinoceros silvestris | reverse complement strand
CCGGCCCTGCCATCCGCTGAGCAAGTCATGGTACGTTCACGTCACTGGCAGCCCCAGAAACCCCCGCGAAGCCAAGGATCACCGCCAAGCTCCGATTTCAGCCGAGCGCTCGGCCCACTCAGCGTGACTAACTGACAGTGCCCGGAGCTCCAAACCTCAGGACATTTGGCAAAATCCTGCCTTCCACACAGGCCCCAGCCCTGAGCCTCCTCAGGTCTGAGACCGCTTCACCAGCACTGGGCACTCGCAAGCAGCGGAGGTCCCAATGTGGGAGGTGAAAGAATGAGTCTGCGGCAGCTGTGAAAGCGCTGAGGCGGGCGAGGG
>NW_010442773.1:0-324 GCF_000710305.1 Buceros rhinoceros silvestris | reverse complement strand
GGACTCGCTGTAACTGATGGGAGCCTTGAGCACCTGAACAAGGGGTTCGATGGCCTAAATTCTCCATCAGATTTAATTTGCAAATGTTAAAGAATTATCTTGTGATGCCAGTTGTGCCCGTGTCTTATTAAACAGGTCTGGGAAAGTTCTTTTTTTCCCCAGTTTTGCAGTTCAGATACTTGTGACACAAAATGACAAATCAAGCGGGGGAGAATCTTGTGGGAACCCAACCGCAGCAACGCCGCCCGCTACGAACGCTCGGGAGGAACCTCTGGCTGCGCTCCCCCGCTCCCACAAAGACACCTCTTGGTGTCTCCCTCCCGC
>NW_010442772.1:0-323 GCF_000710305.1 Buceros rhinoceros silvestris | reverse complement strand
TTTTTTTCCTTACTGTTAGGCAATTGGAGAATTCATTTTGGTGGATAGGGATGTGAAAATCAAAAAGAAGGGTAATATCTACAGTCTCAATGAAGGCTATGCTAAATACTTCGATCCTGCAGTCACAGAGTATCTCAAAAAGAAGAAATTCCCTGAGGTAAAAGATCCTGTCTCAGAGAAACTTTCTGATGGCAAGCAGCACTCGTGATTTCCAACTTTATGATCACTGTCTCATGCACTGTTCAGAGCTTCTTTTCCTTTTCTACCTGTTTAAGATCTATCTTCATGCAGGACTGACAGAGCAGCAGTTGATGTGACCGGAT
>NW_010442771.1:0-324 GCF_000710305.1 Buceros rhinoceros silvestris | reverse complement strand
TCACGGTGCTTCAGGCCGTGACAAAAACCTCAACGGCCATTTTGGGCCCAAATCTGGGCTCGTTTTTGCTCTTTGGCCCATTCCCAACCCAAATCAGGGATCATTTTGCCCATTTTGCCTGCAGTTCTGGGCCCATTTTGGCTCCCTAGGCCATTCCTCACCCAAACCTGGGCCTGTTCCGCTTCTTTGGGCCTTTTCTGACCCAAATGTGGCCTATTTTGCCTCTTTTTGCCACTTTTGCCACAAATCTGCCCATTCTTTGGCCCTTTTGGCCCAGTTTGGCCCCAAAGTGGAATGATTTTACCCCTTCCGGCCAGTTTGGAC
>NW_010442770.1:0-324 GCF_000710305.1 Buceros rhinoceros silvestris | reverse complement strand
ATCTCCCAAAATTAAAAGTTTCTTAACCTCAGATCCCAGCTTATGCCCCTGCTCAGTCATGGCAGGATCATACGCACTGGGACGAATGTGCGATACAAGGGCTCCCTCAACGCTTTTCAGTTGCCACAGTTTTCTTTTGTTTTGTTTTTTTCACAAAATGTCAAACTGAATAAACATAAATAGAGCAGTCACTCTTTTCTGTAAGAAATGCAATACCCAGTCAAAAAAGAAACAGACTGATCAGCAGAAAAACCATACATGGTACACGTAGCTTCATTGTCAAGCTGATTTGCAAAGGAAAGCGAAAACCGGGGTGGGGTGGGG
>NW_010442769.1:0-324 GCF_000710305.1 Buceros rhinoceros silvestris | reverse complement strand
TTCTAATTTCAGCCTAGTACTTCAGAAGGCATGAATAAAAGAGACACACACACACTGTTTCGTCACTGTAAACCAGCTGCCACCCCTTCAGCAAACTTTTGCAGAGACTTAGTGTCAGACCTATTTTAAAAAGTTGCAGTCAAAACTCCATTTAGAGAGATTACGGGATTACATTGTGCTTTACAGATAACAGGGGTTTGTTCCTTCCAGAGAAGTGAATAATTCACATGGTAAATGCACTAAGATCATAAGGGGCTGCAGGTTCTTCAAATCAGGTGTCACAGGTAGAAACCTAACTCCACAAACACCCAGCCCAGCTTAACA
>NW_010442768.1:0-324 GCF_000710305.1 Buceros rhinoceros silvestris | reverse complement strand
CTTTGCTCAGGAAGCAGCAAATTAATCAAACACGGAGTTGAGACCAACCTCCCAAATGCCTTTCATGGTGCTACAGGATCCCAAGTGTATTGCCAAGCTGTGAATTAGAAGGAAAATTATGTGATTTTTCACCACAGGCTGATCCGTACCCATTTAAGACACAAATAAAAAAGGTAATGCGTTTGTAATGGTGCGTGATAACGGTAGCAACTTAAAAAACCCCTCCAGTAAGTACAGAAACAAGGATGCCCAGTAGCTCCGGCGCAGGAGCTGTGCGTTTCCTGGCCCCTGAAAGCCTGTGGGAGGCTCCCGGGGTGTCCCCGG
>NW_010442767.1:0-324 GCF_000710305.1 Buceros rhinoceros silvestris | reverse complement strand
TTTTTTTTTTTCTGTAAGAGTTTGCCTTGCTACGACTGTTTGCTTAAGAATCTATTGAAAAGATCTTCCCCAGTCCCAGTGCAAATAATATTCAGAGTTTGGAGGGTTCAAAGTCTGGCAGCGTAGAAATAACTTTGAAATGCCAAGGGAAATATTTATTATATCAGTTCATTAAACTGTTGCAACGACCAGAGTGGAGTCACATTTCAAGCAAGAAATAGAAAACATTTCATTCAAATTCCGACGGAAAGCGTGCTGCACAACAAAATCAGCTACTTCAGCCGGCCCGAGCGACGAAACGGGCACTTAAAAACGCCTTGAAAT
>NW_010442766.1:0-323 GCF_000710305.1 Buceros rhinoceros silvestris | reverse complement strand
TTATATACACATCGTATATTTGATATATAAACCCATATAAAACCGTTGGCATATAATGAGGCACTGAAATTAATACAGACTATGCGCTTAGTGCTGCTGGATCACACTTAATCAAAACTCCAATTTTACTGGTGATAAGGAAGAAATCTTTATTGATGAAGATATAAAATATGAAAAACTGCCTCTCATAAGGAGGCATTAAAAAGTAATTCACAGAAAAATCTAGCTTAGGAAATGTATTGCAATAAGAAGAGAAGCAGGGGGAGAAAGAGACAGAGAGAGGAAAGGAGAGAGAAAGGGAAAGATGCCAGAGATGGAAATGT
>NW_010442765.1:0-324 GCF_000710305.1 Buceros rhinoceros silvestris | reverse complement strand
CCTTGCCTAGCAAATACATCTGTCTCACGTCTTCCCTGCAGCAGGAACGCAGCTTACAGAGGCACAGCCATGGCGTTTACCTTCCCAGTCCGCATCGCTCACGTCGCCTTACGTGGCGGTACCCCTTCTCACCCCCGTGGGTACCCCAGAGAGGCAGCACCTCAGTTTTGCTCAGTTTGGAGGACTTTGTTGCTCGTAACCTCGCTCTGAGGCGATGGGAGGAGAGAGGCGCCGCCGCTGCCTGTCCTAAAAAACCCCACCTCAAAGCTCAGCTCTTCTTCCTGCTCTCCACAGCACAAGCTCACGACGCTGAAGGCCAGTCCT
>NW_010442764.1:0-322 GCF_000710305.1 Buceros rhinoceros silvestris | reverse complement strand
GACGTCCCTAAGCACCATGTCTACACATCTGTGAAATATCTTCAAGAGATTGTGAGTTCACCACTTTCCTGGACAACGTGTTCCTGTGCTTCACAACCCTCTCAGTGAAGTAGTTTCTCCTTATACCCAGCCTAAACCTCCCCTGGTGCAACATGAAGACATTCCACTCATCCTATAGCTTGTTACTTGGGAAAAGAGACAAACCCCATCTCACTTCAACCTCCTTTTGGGTAGTGCTAGAGAGCAATAAGGTCACCCCTCAGCCTTTTCTCCAGGCTAAACCCCCAGGTTCCTCAGCTGCTCCTCGTAAGACTTGTTCTCC
>NW_010442763.1:0-323 GCF_000710305.1 Buceros rhinoceros silvestris | reverse complement strand
GTTCCTGGGCTGTTGAGGTCAATTTCATATTTTGTAGGCAACAGATTCGTACAATCTGATTCATAAGTTTACCACTTACAGTCCTTCTTTTATTTGCCTGATTCCTGGAGTGGAAATAGTTTCACTTACATTTTTCAGTTTGTTCAGATAAACTTCTTGAGCCACTGTCATTCTTTAGGTTAAATGTTTTCTTCCTTCCCTTGTGCTTTCTTTGCCTGTACCACCACGGTGTTCAGAGACACTGATGATATCCCTCTTGGGTGTGTTCAGCTAGGTGGAAGAGGTAGTGCTCCTGTAATCTTGTCTGGTAACACAAGCAATCC
>NW_010442762.1:0-323 GCF_000710305.1 Buceros rhinoceros silvestris | reverse complement strand
CCCCTCTCTCCCACAGGAGCCACCACCAGCTCTGATGTGGATTGCCAGGGCCACCAGCGATTTGAAATTTGGCAACACCACAGTCTCAGAGTAGGCAGACAAGTGAGATCTGGCACGTGCCAAAAAGCCACGCTGACAAACATTTCTGAACCAGTCCTTGCCAATAAAAATCTGACTTTTCCTGGCTCTTTCTTTTTCCATCTCTCCAATACCTGCGCACCTCCTACTCAGAAGCCAAATCCACAACACCTTCAAGGTGTGACTTTAGGGAAAAGACTCTTTTTTCTTTTTCTTTTTTTTTGTTTGTTTGTTTGTTTGTTTGT
>NW_010442761.1:0-323 GCF_000710305.1 Buceros rhinoceros silvestris | reverse complement strand
AGCCCAGCGTGGGTCAGGTCTTGGGTGGGTCGAGACCTGAGTGGGTCAAGGAGGTGGTGGGTCAAGCCCTGAGTGGCCTCAAGGTTGAGGCAGGTCAAGTGTTGGGTGGAGGCCTGAGTGGGTCACGGGTTGGTTAAGGCCAAGGTGGGTCATGGGTTGGTTAAGGCCAAGGTAGGTGCTGGGTTGGGTGGGTTAAAACCCGCCTTGGTTGGGTGGGTTGATCCTGGTGTGGCCAAGGCCAACACGGGCCAAGACCCTGGTGGGTCAAGGACCGGGTTGGCGCAAGGCCCAGGTGGGTCCGGGGCTGGGTCAGCCCTGGGCCG
>NW_010442760.1:0-323 GCF_000710305.1 Buceros rhinoceros silvestris | reverse complement strand
GGACCTTGAAACAGAATTGGAAGGGCAAAAAAGGCCCCTTGCCGGCTGCACGGACACATATGGCTTCACATTTACCCACTGCCTCTGCTATGCAGGGCCAGGATGCTCAGGAGAACGAGCACAGCGCAGGAGCCGTCCCTCAGGAGCCCTCATCACTGCCCTTCCTGCTGGAGGAGGCCGCGCACCTCACAGGAGGGAGGGCAGTGCTGACCTGGCCCTGCTGCTCTGCCAGTGTACAGAGCACGCTGCCAGGGGACGCCCGGGGCGCAGAGGGGATGCTTACGGCAGGGGTGGGGGGGGGGGCCCGGGGGCCACCCCCACCT
>NW_010442759.1:0-322 GCF_000710305.1 Buceros rhinoceros silvestris | reverse complement strand
GCTCATGCTTCATCAGTTTGTCAATGAGGATGTGAAGAGAGCTAGTGTCAAAAACCTTGCAAAAGATCAAGCAAAGCAGCATCCACTACTCTCCCCTTTGTCAACTGAGCTAGTCATTTCACTGCAGAGGGCTATCGGGTCAGTCAGGAATGATTTCTCCTTTTTTAATCAGTGCTGACTATTCCCAATCGCCTTCTTGACCTTAATATGTTTGAGAATGTCTTCCAGGAGTATTTGCTCCAGCACCTTGCCAAGGATTCAGGTGAGGCTGACAAACCCTGTGTTAAGTATATCCTTCAGTAAGTTAGTGTGAATCTTGTCA
>NW_010442758.1:0-323 GCF_000710305.1 Buceros rhinoceros silvestris | reverse complement strand
ATTGTTTCTACTTCACTTCAAAAGTTGCTAGAGGTAGCATTTTTGGAAGGGGGTGAGACAGCTATTTCTGTGTGTAAATATCAATAGCAGCTCTAGGAAGACCTCACTACTTGCTCTGTAGTGGGTGATTCATGTTATACCCTTACGTTTCTGGTAGTTTTCCCCATCGCGTTTTTACAGCGCAGTCATTTCAAGATCCACACGTTGATATAAACACGTATTTATCCGTATGTATATGTAAATACGCGCACACACATATGGATGTACTTACTGCACATCCGTAAATACGACCCCAAAGCTGCCCCCCCCTTCCGCCAGGCCCG
>NW_010442757.1:0-322 GCF_000710305.1 Buceros rhinoceros silvestris | reverse complement strand
CTACCCCCCTCCCCCCCCCCCCGCCGCTCAAGCAGGGTCTGACTCCCCGCTCCTGTCACTCCTCCCCTCCTGTATTATCTTTGGCCGTGTTCCTCCTGTTGATCACGGCTGGGAACGAGCCGCCGTTCACCTGCGGGTCTGGCAGTGTTGCAGAATGGTTACACGCCACATCTGTCCTTACAATGCGGGATGTGAATCCCCTCCCCTCCTGCTGGCTGCGAATTAATCGAACTCTGGGCAGCACGAAGAGACGGAAAGACAGCGCTGCAGGTCCGAGAGAACCAGCCCAGGACACCCCCTCGTACGGGACAGCCCACACTAC
>NW_010442756.1:0-323 GCF_000710305.1 Buceros rhinoceros silvestris | reverse complement strand
GCTGACAGGGCTTGAGAGAGAGGAGAGGACTGTTCCCTTCCTGCGCAGAGCCATGGTGAAGAAGAAGCTGGAGGATCTGCAGGGGCTATGCAAGCTGACGGTGTTCAGCAGCCTCAGGCCGGTTAACTTGAGCAGCAGCAGCTGCCTGAGGTGTAAAGCAGTCCAGCTCCTGAGCTCTGGAGCTAGGTAGGTCATCCTCCGCTTTCCCGTGACCTGGCTTAGACCCTGATGCCAGGCAGCCCCAAGCTGCCTCCAGGCTGGAGGCAGGGGGAAGGCAGGAGGGTCTCAGCCAAAGATAGGAGAGACCTCTCCCTTGCTGTTCC
>NW_010442755.1:0-323 GCF_000710305.1 Buceros rhinoceros silvestris | reverse complement strand
TCTCCCTGATAAAACTCCAGTGCAACATCTAGCAGAAATTCAGGAGGCAGCTGATAAGACTGAGAAAAGCTCTTCTAATGTTTACCGACGAAGCGATTTACAGCCTTCTGCGCCTTCTGCTTACCCTCCCCTGCCCCCGGAGAGCGGCGACTCAGCGGGCGACACTGCGTGCGTGTGGAATCCGCGCCATCAGAGACAGGCACAGGGAATTGTACCTGCGCCATTGCGGGGGGCGGATTGGGCAATTAACACTGCGTCACGAGAGGGACAGACACCATCTTGTCAGACGCCTTCTTGTCAGACGCCATCTTGTCAGCAGCTAT
>NW_010442754.1:0-323 GCF_000710305.1 Buceros rhinoceros silvestris | reverse complement strand
GGAGCTGGAAGTTCTTTTCCAACCCAAACGACCCCGTGATTCAATGGTTCAAAGATTCAATGTCTTGGTGGCCCCTTTGAGTCCCTCCTGGGACAGGAAGGTGCAGAAAGCGTCAGGCTGGTGTCTGTGGTTCTCCCTGCCCTCCACCGCAGCCAGCCTGGACCCTGCTCCGTGTCCCCTCTGAGCCGGTGGGAATGCTGTCGCAGAAGACAAACGCTCCGGTCAGTCCCATCGCCTGGCGCTGCCTCCATCGGGAGCTGCTCTGGTGGGAACCACCCCAGGCCGGGGCTCCACGGCACCACCCCCGCATGCGCCAGGAGGGG
>NW_010442753.1:0-323 GCF_000710305.1 Buceros rhinoceros silvestris | reverse complement strand
GTGTTAGAAAAATGGCAGCAGAGGAAAACCGCGGCTCCGGAGCACGCCAGCGGCAGGGACGAGAGCAGCGATGCTCATCAGCGGCCGAGGCCATCCTGTGCGGCGGTACCGAGGGTCCGAGCAGGGCCAGGTGCCAGTGAAAAAGGAAAAAAGGAGGTTTGTATCCAGCAGCCAAGCAGCGAGGCAGGTCTCAGCTGATCGGGGGAAGAGGGAGAGGTGGGACGGAGCCAGGCACGCCCCCAGAAAGCTGCAAGCTGCAAGCTCCGAGCCCAGCAGTGCAAGCCCCCAAAACGACAGCGCCCACCGAGCCAACAGCGATAACC
>NW_010442752.1:0-323 GCF_000710305.1 Buceros rhinoceros silvestris | reverse complement strand
CGGTTTAATAACCTGCTGCACCGCCTTTTCCTCTCACTTGCTTTGTTCCGTCAGAACTCCTGCCACTGCTGTATACCGATATCTCCCCAGTCTGGGTCTTGCAGCTGTTTCCCCGCTCCGATTCTGTCACCCATGTCCCTCCCAGGTCCCTCTGCTGCCTGCGGGCGGGGGGGACACCGGAAAAGATACCGACGGTGGTGGGGGACAGATGGGGAGTCTCCACAAAAACAACATTAACTACAACAAGGTATTATATTTTAAAATTCCATTCTTTGGCCCCTTCTCATCATCTTCTAATTTATAAAAAGGCCACCACCAATTAC
>NW_010442751.1:0-323 GCF_000710305.1 Buceros rhinoceros silvestris | reverse complement strand
GAAGTCATGAGTTTTGTGCAAATGACTTAATCTCCACTAATTAGGAGCCCTCTTTTTTAAGGATATATTTTTTAGGCTATACTGACATCTGCAGGTGCACCATAATGGATTTTGGAAATTAGACATGCTATGTTTGAAAAATCAGCCTCCAGGTTTGCAAAGAAAATTATGATTGCACTGCTCTGTCTGAAGGGAATAGAGGAGCAGTGCAAGTACCCAGGAGAGGGTGCTATGCAGTTCAGTGGCCAAGCTCTGCTACCAAACCCACAATGATGCTCTAAGAGCATCCATCCATGGAAGACAGGGAGGTGGTTTGAGACAGC
>NW_010442750.1:0-323 GCF_000710305.1 Buceros rhinoceros silvestris | reverse complement strand
TTCACGGAGCTGCAGGCGAAGGTGATGGACACGCAGCAGAAGGTGAAGCTGGCCGACATCCAGATCGAGCAGCTCAGCAAGACCAAGAAGCACGCCCACCTCACCGACACCGAGGTCATGATGCTGGTGGACGAGACCCGCATGTACGAGGGTGTGGGGAGGATGTGAGTACCCGCCCGGCCGGGGCTGCCTGGCCCCTGCTCGGCGAACCTGCTGCTGTAGCAGAGTAGGGTGGTGGTGGCGGTCCTGTGCACCCGGACACCCCCCAGCCTTTGTCTGTAAGAGGCCTCTGGGCAGGAGGCTCTTCCCGGTCACAACAACAT
>NW_010442749.1:0-323 GCF_000710305.1 Buceros rhinoceros silvestris | reverse complement strand
AGCTCTCATGTCTGTGTCTGAGCCCTCTGCTGCTGTGTTGGGTTCGTGTGGCAAGGTTTTGGGAGCACGGGGCTATAGGGGCGGTTTCTGAGAGAAGCTGCTAAAAGCTTCCCCAGTGTCTGACAAAGCCAATGCCAGCTGGCTCCAGCACAGACCTGCTGCTGGCCAAAGCTGAGCCCGTCAGTGACAATGGCAGTGCCTCTGTGATAACATCTTTGAGAAGGGGGAGAAAAAAAATGCAACAGCAGCTGAAGAGAGGAGTGAGAATACGTGAGAGAACCAGCTCTGCAGGCAGCAAGGTCAGTGAAGAAGGAGGGGGAGGA
>NW_010442748.1:0-323 GCF_000710305.1 Buceros rhinoceros silvestris | reverse complement strand
CCTTCTGGCCAATCCATGATCACTTCTAAGAATCCTGGATGATTAGGATTTCCTATCAAGCTCTCTGCATGATTAATGCAACCCATTTACTCCATGCAGCATTGGTGATATGGTGAGTGTAAGGAAATTTAAACATCCAGCCTAGTACTGGTAATCTTGCTGCCAGGAGGAACTGTGCTTCAGTGCCAATCACTTCTGAAAAAGCTCTAACTACTTTATATGCTGCTAATATCTCTTCTTCAGTTGAAGTATAGTTGGCATAGTATCCTCGACACCAAAATCCTAGGGGTCAACCTTGAGTCTCCCCTGGTGCTTTCTGCCAG
>NW_010442747.1:0-323 GCF_000710305.1 Buceros rhinoceros silvestris | reverse complement strand
GCGGGGCCAGCCGCTCCTGGGCATGCTAGTGAAGCAGACAGAAAAGCTTCATGTCTGACCAAGGCAGGATGAGGTGGGATCCATCTCTGTGTCCACAGGGCTTAAAAGCCCCAGTTGTGCTGCAAACAGACCCCAGACACGCCTGCCGCTGCCCTGTGTCCTCCCCTGCCACCACCAGTGACACCGTCCACCACGGGGACCTTCACCCATGGCTGAAACCGGCAGCTCTGAGCTGTCACCCCGCGTCACACCTGCACTACCCTGCGGCTGCTCGTGTCACCTAACACTGATTTTGCTCAGGACGTGCAGGATTAGAAACTAAG
>NW_010442746.1:0-323 GCF_000710305.1 Buceros rhinoceros silvestris | reverse complement strand
CACCTCTCTGGCAGGGGCAGAGCCAGGGCTCAGCTCCTCCCTTGCCTCAGGAGCAGCTTTCTGCCCTGTCTCAGAAGTGCCCACAGGTTGCTCTGGAGGAGCTGTGCTACCTCAGGTGCTTTGAGAGGCGATGTTTTCGGCAGCTGTGTGTTGGACTCTGTGCAGGTGGTGCAGGAGGCAGCCCCAGTGTTGGGAAAACCAGTGTCTTTGTGAAGGGCAGGGAAGTCTGGCGTGAAGCAGATGAGCGTGTCGGTGCTTATCAGGGTGAGTGGTGGTGAGCACAGGCTTGCCACGTGTGCTGCACTGACAGGACCTGGGCTTGC
>NW_010442745.1:0-323 GCF_000710305.1 Buceros rhinoceros silvestris | reverse complement strand
TGGACACTCAAAAATCAATAGAGTTGTGGGTTTTTTCAGGTTAGTAACTCATTCTGTATGATGCAAAGTGTTGTGGCTGAAAGGGAAAGCACGCTTATACTGGTCTTTCAAAAATGCAGCAGAAGAGTGAAAATTATTTTCAGTACTACCTTGTAGATTAAACCCATAACAATTAATTGGGCAGTCCGTACATAATAGGTTAATCACATGTAGTGCTGAAAACGCATCTAATGTGCAGAAAAGTACCATTTCAGATTTTCTGTTTATTTATTTAAAAACACTGCCAGATCTCTACTTTTTTCCCTTCTTTTTTTTTTTTTTTT
>NW_010442744.1:0-323 GCF_000710305.1 Buceros rhinoceros silvestris | reverse complement strand
GGCCAACAAACCCCATTTCTGCCATCTTGGGGTCCATAATTTTCTTTCCCCAGCCTCAGTTTCCCCCCTTTTCCCCCAGAACGAAGACGAGGAGGAGGAGGAGGAGGAGAAGGACCAAGCCGAAGATCTCCTGGGCCGCAGCTCCCGGGCGGCCTTGTTGACTGAACGCACCCGGGTGGGTTTCGTGGATCTCAGAGTTCCATAAATGGCTTTTTTGGGGGGTCCAGCCTCGTTCTGATCCTTTTCCGGCACCTTCTAGAACGAGCTGACGGCGGAGGAGAAGCGCCGGGCCCACCAGAAGGAGTTGGCCGCCCAACTCAACG
>NW_010442743.1:0-323 GCF_000710305.1 Buceros rhinoceros silvestris | reverse complement strand
GGAGAAACATTTATACCACCAGCTGATCCACCAACGGCAACTCACGTCACCATCTACCTGCACAAAGGCCACCACCCTCTGGTGCCCTTTGCGCTGTGACAAAGTCAGCTTCTTTGCAGCAGCTGTGGTCAGTCACACCCTGTGTGACTCTCCGAGCTTCCTGGGCGCGTTGCCCTTGGCCACCTCCACTGGGACTTCTTCCATTGTAGGGGTTTATCGGTCAATCACAGTTGCCGAGGTAATATGCTGGCTGCCAGTGGGACTTTGCACCACTTTTGCATCAGCAGGCTGGCCAAGTGTCCACCCCCCTTCTTATCCACTTA
>NW_010442742.1:0-323 GCF_000710305.1 Buceros rhinoceros silvestris | reverse complement strand
ACATTTGAGGTGTGGAAGGACAGGTTACATGGCCTGTCTGGACATTCAAGTTGAAGCATGTGAGGGGAGGGAAGCATGTGACAGAGGCCAGCGGCAAAGTGTGTGTGGGGGGGGCTGGTGTCTCAGAGAAGCTGAGAGGGAGCTCCCAAGAGGTGATGGGTCCATTCTCTTTTGTACCATCCAGGACATTACTTTAGCATGTATTAGACCAAGCTATCCCATGTTTTTCTCTCACCTACAGCGTGCTCATACTCCATAGATAAGAACAAAGCCCAAAACACCCAATTCTTATATCTCATGAAGTGACTAAGCAACATAGCAGA
>NW_010442741.1:0-323 GCF_000710305.1 Buceros rhinoceros silvestris | reverse complement strand
TTCCCCTTGTTCCTGGTTCGGGCTGAGTAGCTGAGTTTCTTTGATCAGGGAGTGGTTTCTCGACAGCTCCTGGGCAGAGACCACTCTTGTTCTGGTCTTGCCTTTGCTGCTGGAGCTGGGACCGGGCTCTGGTGGTGGTGAGCACCACTGATGACCAGGACGGTGCTGGGGGCTGTTGTGCTGCAGGGTGAGCAGTGCTTGGGGAAAAAGCCGGCTGGAGCGTTTCCACCTCCAGAGAGACAACGTCGCAGTGCTCTCCGCTGTCAGCCAGCCCCGTCCCGTCCTGCGCAGAGGCTGTGCCGCGGGGTAAACACGGCTCCCGC
>NW_010442740.1:0-323 GCF_000710305.1 Buceros rhinoceros silvestris | reverse complement strand
TGCCGCAGGTTCCTGGTGGTGTTCAACCCGCTGGAGCAGGAGCGCCTGAGCCTTGTGCCGGTGCTGGTGGACTCCCCACACGTGCGTGTGCTCTCTGAGGACGGGCAGCCCCTGCCCTGCCAGCTCAGTGCCCACTGGGCCTCTGCCACCGACGTGGTGCCCGACGTCTACCAGGTATGGGGTGCCCTGCTGCCACCGCTGCACACCCCATCCTCACCCTGCACCTGCCACCCCCCTGTCCTCGCATGGGACATCATCCTGAGCCCTGACACTTGTCCCCACGCCACAGAACCACAGAACTGTTTGGGCTGGAAAAGCCCTTT
>NW_010442739.1:0-322 GCF_000710305.1 Buceros rhinoceros silvestris | reverse complement strand
GTTGCAGTCCTTCAGGAACTGACTGCTCCAGTGAGGATCCCCCACAGGGTCACAGGTCCTTTCAGAAAACTTGCTCCTGTATGGCCTCCTCTCTACAGGCCACAGCTCCTCTGGAGTAGGCTGTAGATTCCTTCAGGGCATCTCCACCTGTTGCAGCATGGGGTCCTCCATGGGCTACAGTGTTGATACCTGCTCCGGTGTGGTCCTCCACGGGCTGCTGGTGGATAACCCGTTCTAGCATGGTCTTCTCCATGGGTTGGAGGAGAATCTTCGCTCCAGGACCCGGAGCACCTCCTCCTCCTCCTTCTTCACTGATCTTGGT
>NW_010442738.1:0-323 GCF_000710305.1 Buceros rhinoceros silvestris | reverse complement strand
CTCTTGATCACACCACCACGAGCTGGCAAATTGCCGTGACTTAACAAATTCCCGCTGCCGAGCTGAGCTGTGGAAATCGCTCCAGTGCACGTTCCCAGCCCCCTGCACATGTGCAGGCAGCATTTTCGCTTAAGCCACATTTTCCTCCACTGCTTGGGTCACCTGGCTGCAGGGCTGGCCATCAGCACACACACACACACACACACATCCCGGTGAATGTCACCTCCCTCGGGAGCTGGGGCCTGGCAGAGGGGACATGGCCCTGCGCCTCTGGGTACAGCCTTGAGGTGAGCTTCAGCTGCAGCCCAGAGGGCCCCCACCAC
>NW_010442737.1:0-323 GCF_000710305.1 Buceros rhinoceros silvestris | reverse complement strand
AATGTATCTTACTATTTAGATGAAAGTAACAGCTGCAGACAAAGAGGAAGTGATATACATCGAGATGCAACACCTTGGTTACCAAGGAATAGTAGAACTGGTTTTGGAAAAGGGAAGTGGAACAAATGTCCAGGCAACAGAATTATTAATTTATGTGTCACTCAAAACCATCTTAAAGATGTATCCTCGACCCCAGAACGTGCAGCTTTCTAAGAGGAAAAAACAAAAAACTGGACAGGACCCTTAGAAGGGACTTGGAAATATTTGGGAAAATTAGATTGGTGCATGAACTGGGGAACTAGTCTTATGGTCAATATTAGCAG
>NW_010442736.1:0-323 GCF_000710305.1 Buceros rhinoceros silvestris | reverse complement strand
AAACCAGCGCCTCCTGCACTGAAACTCCTGCCTCCTCCCGAGACCCTGCGGTGGGTTTTATCCCCTCTCAGTGATGCCAAGCAGAGATTTAGCTGTTGAGATGGATGGGCTGTGTGTAGGATTGAACAAGTATTTTTGGCTGTTTCTGTTGTGTCTCTTCACAAAACTGACAGTGCTGGTGCCTACGAGGCGCAGAGAGCCCCGGCTTCGTGACGGATCAGCCTCTTCTCCCCTCCCCACATTGTGCTGCCTGGAAATGAGTTCCTGTTCATGGGCAATCTGGGACTTGGCGATACTAAATCTGGGCTGTGGACTCCAGGAGC
>NW_010442735.1:0-323 GCF_000710305.1 Buceros rhinoceros silvestris | reverse complement strand
TCCCCAAAGAGATTCCAGACTGTGACAGCCGGCAGCTGCCTCTTCTCTCAACCCGGGAGGAGGAACCGCAGCGGGAGCGGTGTGGGGTGGAGAGGAAACAACCTGCCTGAGGCTTCTTCAAGGGGGGGCGGGAGCACTGCTGCGGCCCTGCGCGGTTCCTGCCCTGTCTGCGGGGACACCAGTGCCGCGTGTCTCCGTGTGACTGCCCGGATGGCCTTGCCCAGAGCCTCACGCGCTGCTGGGGGCACAGGGAGGGTGCCTGGGGGGTCTGCAACCCAACCACCGCCCCAACAAGGGAACCTGCTGCTTCTGCCATCGCTTCT
>NW_010442734.1:0-323 GCF_000710305.1 Buceros rhinoceros silvestris | reverse complement strand
CCTCGTCCTGCCTGTCCCTGCTGCCTCCTCCACTGCTCTCCCACCTTCACAGGGAATTGCTCCCCAGGACCTGATCTGGCCAAGCCCAGTGCTGATTTTTGACACTCGCACATCAACACGCAGGCCTTCCACGACCCCGGCGCGGAGAGGACAACCCGCACCCCGGGGTGCATCGCACACGGCATCAACAGCCGGTCACGAGAGGAGATGCTCTCGCTGGGTTCAGCGACGGTGCGGCCTCACCCGGAGCACGGTGCGCAGTGCCGGGCCCCACCGTCCCAGAGGACGTGAAGGGCCTCGAATGTGTTGAGGAGGACAACAAA
>NW_010442733.1:0-322 GCF_000710305.1 Buceros rhinoceros silvestris | reverse complement strand
ATGGGCTTGTCTGAATGAGGCACAAGCTGAATGTGTGCTGGGTGCTGTGTGGGAAGCACCCATACCTTGGTCTCCAGACTTGTCCCACGAGGAACACATGGCTGATGGTCCCTATGTCCCCACCCTGGTAGAGAAAGTGCTGGGACAATCTGGGGGTGGTGAAAGTGGAGCCCCTGGCTCTCTCTGCTGTCCTCTCACCTCCTTGACACCTCTTTGTCCTCTCCATGTCACAGAGGGGCAGCCGTGAGAGCCAGGGTGCAGGAGGGGGACTGGATAGTCGAGGTGAGCTTCCCCAGCTGTCACCCCGGCAGCTTGCTTCTGT
>NW_010442732.1:0-322 GCF_000710305.1 Buceros rhinoceros silvestris | reverse complement strand
CAGGTCACATCGCTTCTCTCCTCGGCCTCGGCGCAGCAAATGGGGGTGTGGGGTGGGGGCTGGCAGGGTGTGGCAGTGCCGTGGGGGCAGTTCTTCTGGCTTTCTCTGACGATCTCATGGTCCCTTTGCTCACCACCACAGCCCCAGCGTGGCTCCCCCTGTCCTGACCTGGCTGCAGTTGGCCCCTGGTGGCCCTTGCTGTGGTCAGCTGGCTGTGCCAGCTCCTGGGCACCAACACCAGCTGCGTCCCCAAGCGGGGCTGTCCCTGGCTCTGCCCCAAAACCTGAGCAAGCCCCAAAGTGGCCCTGGCTCTTCTTGCTGC
>NW_010442731.1:0-322 GCF_000710305.1 Buceros rhinoceros silvestris | reverse complement strand
CCAGATCTCAGGGGAGTCCATCCCTTCTCCAAACGGGCCAAAAAAACAATCAGGAAAGCACAGCCAGACACTGGATGACAGATCATGGGTGGGATGTACCTGCGTGTGTGGCTTAAAGTGTCCCCAGTGTCAGAACAGGGGAGGGGAGAGGAAGGGCTAACAGACGCCCCGCCGTGCTCCGGACAGACGCAGCCACAAACCCCTGCAGCAGGGGCTGCGGGCGGGTGACAGAGAGAAAGATGCTTCCCCAGAGCACCTCCAGGAAGGTTACAGCAACCTGCACCTCTGAGGCCCCGCTGGCAGCTGAAACGCCGGCACTGGG
>NW_010442730.1:0-322 GCF_000710305.1 Buceros rhinoceros silvestris | reverse complement strand
TTCTATTTAAACTGAAGTTGGGAATTATGCAGGCCATTTTTAAGGGCAACGAGAGTACACCTATACTGGAGAGTATGAAGAACTCCATAGCGGTGTAACAGTACAAACCAGCTAATAAACAGAGAGAGAAAGGGAGGGAAGAAAGGACTAGGGAAGCACATCCCTAACCCTCGTCTAATGCCAGTTCTTCCTTTGCTTACCTTTTGGAGGGCAGATATTTGATATATCAGAGTGATTGTTTATGGAATAAAGTCCCTGTTCAACTTTACACATGCTGGAAGATGTGGAATGACTATAAGTTCATTCTTCTGCAGTATCCAGT
>NW_010442729.1:0-322 GCF_000710305.1 Buceros rhinoceros silvestris | reverse complement strand
TAACGGTAAAGATTCTGACCACACACAGCGCTGCATCTTTTCCTGGCCGCTTGTCACTATCTCTGTGTTGCGCTTGGCTGTGTGGTGAACTAAAAAAGAACTCTGTTAGAGTAAGAGGTTATTTTTCTGCCAGGTTCATTCACTAATCTGGTTTGCCATGCAGTTGCACGTGCTGGAAAAGCACGTGAGGCAGTGTTGTGCAAAGACGAGAAAGCAGGTGACTGGAGTGGGGAACAGGGAGGAAAGCAACCAGCTAATCTAGTTTACCCATTTCAGCTGAGTATCTAATTCTGATTTCAGAGCTGGGAGAGTGCATCAGAAC
>NW_010442728.1:0-322 GCF_000710305.1 Buceros rhinoceros silvestris | reverse complement strand
GGCTTAATTGTTGGCTGATTTTTGGCTTAATGAACCAAAAATAACCCAACAACAAGCACAAAATAAACCAACTATAACAATAAGCCAACAATAAACCACCAACAAACCAACAATAATCCAACAGTGAAGCCAAGAATGAACCAACAAGCCAACAGTAAAGCAAACAATAAGCCAACGATAAACTAACAATTAAGACAATAAACCAACAATAAGCCCAAAATAAAGCAACAAGTCAACAATGAATCAACAACTAAGCCAACGATAAACCAATGAAAACCAACAATAAACCACCAATTAAGCCAAAAACAGACCAACAATTAAG
>NW_010442727.1:0-321 GCF_000710305.1 Buceros rhinoceros silvestris | reverse complement strand
CCCCAAACCCCCCCAACCCCCGGCCGTGTGCTGCAAAGCAGCCGCCGGCGCTTCCCCGTGTTCCGGCTCTCCCTCAACCTGGAGGAGTTTGGGGCTGCACTCGCGGCTGCTGCAGAAAGATTTCATCCACCGAATAAAATAATAAAAAAAAAAGCTAAAACGTTGCTTCCTCCAACAGCAAAAGAGAGGAGGAGGAAGAAGAGGAGGAGAACAGAGAGAAAGAAAATAAAGAGCAACACCTAAGGAAGAGCGAGAAGTCCCTGCAGGAGCTGGACACTGCAGAGGGTGAGTGTTCCCAGGCCGGGCCCCCCAGCCTTGCCC
>NW_010442726.1:0-322 GCF_000710305.1 Buceros rhinoceros silvestris | reverse complement strand
CGCCCCCGCCGGGGCACAGCCACTCTCACGGTGAAAGACGCGCTGCCACCGTCCGCCGGAGAACCAGCTGTCACGGAGACCAGCCAAGCTGCCCTGGATGCACTAATACCCGCACCGCGCCGCACGAGAGACTGATGCCACCTCCGCGCACTACTTGGAGCCGTGCCACTAGCATCGCCGGAGCACCGACCACCATCTGGAAAAGCCAAGCAGTGCGCCGGAACCGAGCCTCTTGCCTGCTTGCTGCTTTCAGCAGCGCTGCAGGGACCGAGCCCCTTTCGCTGCCCCACTGCTTGCTGCTGCCTGCACCCCACCGTTTCTC
>NW_010442725.1:0-322 GCF_000710305.1 Buceros rhinoceros silvestris | reverse complement strand
ACAGGCTGGCCCCAGGCTGGGGGGCAGGGTGCAGCCATGTGTCCCTGTTCTGGGGAGCCAGGGCTCTATTCACCTCTGACGATCAGGCGATAGAAGGCACTCCACAGAGGGCTGTCCCCCATGAATGTGGCACTGTAGACACCGTTTTCGCTCACACTGACATTGGGGAGAGTCAGGGTGACAAGATCACCTCGCACCTCACCCCGGTCCGTGGTCTGGTAGTAAGTACCTGAAAGGGGGCAGAGGGTGACCTAGGGTCCCCCAATGCCCCTGGGGCCAGCAGCTGGCGCTGGCTGGGGGGAGCCCCCGCCCCGTGCCTGCT
>NW_010442724.1:0-322 GCF_000710305.1 Buceros rhinoceros silvestris | reverse complement strand
AATCTTAGATTGCTGCCTAATCACAACCACACCAATATTTTCTCCTGCCACAGCCACCCACCTTTAGCTTCTGGATTCACTCCTAAAGGCTGTAAACCTATCAGCTATGTGAGTGTTCACCAACCCAAGTCTTACAGTGGACCTGCCCACCAAATGGATTTATACCTCTTTCTGGCTATAAACTCCCTTATAAATCCTCAGTTCTCTTCAGCAAACAAGGTCAAAATGACACAGGTCCCAAAGGTTTTGATTTTCTCTTCTCCCGACAGAGTCAGTGGGGGTCTACTATCAAATTCACAGAATCACAGAATCATCTGCTTGG
>NW_010442723.1:0-321 GCF_000710305.1 Buceros rhinoceros silvestris | reverse complement strand
GGCTTGGCGGGCGACCTGCGGGGGGGGGGGGGGTGTCCCCACAGTGTCCCCTGGGTGGCACTAGGGGATACTGGGACATACTGGGATATACTGGGATGGACTGGGAAGGGCCCCCAGGGCGCCGCCCCCACCCCCTTGGGCCACTGGGTGGGACTGGGACATACTGGGACAAACTGGGACAAACTGGGAGGGTCCCCAAGGGCCTCTGTCCCCCCACCATTGTCCCCTGGGTGTTACTGGGACAAACTGGGACAAACTGGGACATACTGGCAGGATCCCCAAGGGCCTCTGTCCCCCCCCCCTTGGCCCCTGGGGGGTTCT
>NW_010442722.1:0-322 GCF_000710305.1 Buceros rhinoceros silvestris | reverse complement strand
CCAATGTCCCCGACTGTGTCACTGTGCGGCGAGCTCCCCCCAGCAGTGCCAGCAGTGTCCCCAGCAGTGTCACCAATGTCCCTGACTGTGTCACCATGCTGTGAACTTCCCTCAGCAGTGTCCCCAACGTCCCTGACAGTGTCCCCAACGTCCCCAACTGTGTCCCCAGCGTCCCCGACTGTGTCGCCATGCTGTGAACTTCCCCCAGCAGTGTCCCCAATGTCCCCGACAGTGTCACCAACGTCCCCGACTGTGTCACCAGTGTCCCCAATGGTGTCACCATGCTGTGAACTTCCTCTGACAGTGTCACCAATGTCCTTAA
>NW_010442721.1:0-322 GCF_000710305.1 Buceros rhinoceros silvestris | reverse complement strand
GGAGCAAAGCGGGATCCTGTGGTGGGGCCATGGGGTGTCCTGTGGCCCTGAGGGACCGTGCCCTGGGGGGCTTCTGGTGGCCTTGCACCACCCTGGCTGGAGCACCCCTTCCAGGCACCCCTCCAAGATTGGAGCTCGGCCAAGGTCGCTGCAGGCAAAGTACCCAGGTGGCATCCGGAGGGACACCCAGCACAGAAGGAGCCATGTCACCCTTCGCCTTCACCCTCCTCCTCTTCCTTCTGATGGTAGGACCCACGACATGGGGCTGGGGGCTGCTGCACGGGTGCAGGGGGAGCCCTGGGCAGAGCTGCGCCCCCCCCCA
>NW_010442720.1:0-322 GCF_000710305.1 Buceros rhinoceros silvestris | reverse complement strand
GGGCATTTCTTTCACTTCCCGCCTGTCACAGGCGAGGCACGGTTCTTTCCTGGTGTTCAAGCAGTCGGTTCTCTTTTGGCTGGAGGAATCTGCCATTTATGTTTCCTAAGCCCTGTTGGCTCCTTGTATACCGGGGAGATTTAGGCTCACACCACCGGCACTTAAGGACGTGATTGTGAAGCCAGGTGATGAGATGGGAGGCATCTTTCTTCAGTCTATTCTCTGTTCAGCCCAAGCTCCTGCGCTTGGAGGACTTGCGGGGCTATTTGCAAATCCAGGTGATGGCAGTCAGGAACGCTGCTGTGGGCACAGCCAGTGCCTC
>NW_010442719.1:0-320 GCF_000710305.1 Buceros rhinoceros silvestris | reverse complement strand
ACCCAGCCACATCCCCCGGGAGCCCAACAACCCCCGAGCTGCCCCGGGGCTGCTCCCCGGCACCGGCAGCACGACGCCAGCTCCTTCCCTGCTTGGAGATGCTCGGGGAAGGAAATCCCCCGGGCTCTCAGCCTCGCACCAAGCTCGTCCCTGTCTTCCCGCTATGGGGGGCAAAATAAATTGCTGGGCAGGTTCCAGCTCCTGCCCATTGAAATGTTAGTTTTGACTTTCTGGGGTGTCAGGAGCTCCCCCAGCACAAAGCATCAGCGCTGGGGCGTGGGATGGGGCGGCTCGAGGGCAGCTCACGCCCTCTCTCCCGG
>NW_010442718.1:0-321 GCF_000710305.1 Buceros rhinoceros silvestris | reverse complement strand
GTGTTCTGTGAATTATGGGCAAACCATGGAGAATCTTCACCTCACATCGTCACTAACTGCAGCTCCTGTAATGTGATGTGAGGTCTGTGGTATCTGTGCTCAAATACTTGCGCCCATGAGGAAGACAGCGTCATGTACAAATACTGCTCCTCCCCTCCTTGATCTTCACGTGGCCTTTCTGAAAAGCACATTTTGGGCGCGTGGCACCTGAGAGAGTCCCTGTGGACTCAACGATATTCACATCATCCAAAGAGTTTGTAAAGAAATGAAACATTGGGAGAGCAGATCCAAATGTCAGGTGGGGAACTCCAGCTGCGCCAG
>NW_010442717.1:0-322 GCF_000710305.1 Buceros rhinoceros silvestris | reverse complement strand
CCCCCCACTTAGCTCCCTGTCATCCCATCTGCACCCAGGCTGTAAGCAACAGATGATAAGATCCACAGCGATGCTGGAAATTAGGTCAGCGATAGCCTGCAGCAGATTTTAACATTTATCATCCTGGCGAGGCTCTTATGCAAGTCAGAGATGCCACAGGGCAACCCCACGCCAGCGGCCGCCCCCGGCCCGGCTGCGGGAGAGAGATGGAGGGATGCAAAGGCCTGGATCACCCCGTGAGTCCCCTCCCGCCAGGGAGGCGGAGGAGGGATGCAGAGCTCCATCACGCCGCCGACTCGGAGCTGCTGAAACCCAGTGACTG
>NW_010442716.1:0-321 GCF_000710305.1 Buceros rhinoceros silvestris | reverse complement strand
GTCCTAAGGGGTAGTCAGTACATTACCAATTTATGAAATAACAGAGGAAGCTCAAAATGGTGGGTGTCTTTATGTTCAAGACAGCTTGGACTAGGTGGGTTAAATTAGAACATAAAGGTGTTAATGATGGTACTTCTGTACAGAAAGCTACTGGTTCTGGTATTACTGAGGAAATGGTGAAAATTACCTACAGGACCTTCTTGGCCCAATGGACAGGGAAGAGTCCAATTCAATTGTGCCCTCCTGCAGCTGGCTGGAGGGCAATGATCCTTCTCCAATTAATTCTGCAAAAACTGTTCAGTGAAAACCAATTTAACTGAG
>NW_010442715.1:0-322 GCF_000710305.1 Buceros rhinoceros silvestris | reverse complement strand
CAGCTCCTCGGGCTCTCCCTGCCTCTGCCTTGACGCGAAACTGCTCAATGAAGAAAAGTTTGGGGGCTGACACCGGCCCGGGCTGCCCGGGCAGTGGGACCGGGGATGCCAAAGGCACGCACGGGGAGCCTCGGGCGGAGGAGAGGAGGAGAAGGGGCAGGGGGGGAGTGGGACTAAGAAGCTAAATACTCCCCTTCCCCTCTCAAGGAAGTGCCACTATCTCCGGGAAAACTCTGGAAACGTGTTGTTTCGCCTCCACCTTTCCCACACCGGGCCTTGCTTGCCCGCACTGACACGATCTAGAAGGGCTGCATATATTTCT
>NW_010442714.1:0-322 GCF_000710305.1 Buceros rhinoceros silvestris | reverse complement strand
TTCAACATCCAGTGGGAGAACAACGTCAAGAAGTTCATGGAGATCACTGACTTCAAGGAGCGCTTCCAGCTGCCCCAGGACCTGGACTCCATGGTCTACTTCACGGTGGAGAAGCCCAACGAGAACTTCTCCTGCGCCTCCAGCCTGAGCGCGCTGCCCCTCCACGAGCACTACGTGCAGAAGGACGTGGAGCTCAAGCTGATGCCCACCTTCCCGGAGAAGAACAGCTTGAATTTCGTGGCTCACGAGAAGCGGGAGGAGCGGCGGGAGGAGCGGTTCCTGGAGGGCCGGCGGCGGGGCGACCGCCCCGAGCCCCCCGACG
>NW_010442713.1:0-322 GCF_000710305.1 Buceros rhinoceros silvestris | reverse complement strand
GGGGGGGGGGAAGGAGGGAAGGAAAAAGGAAAAAGTGTACTGATGACGGAAAAGCAAGTCTTGCCATGATAATATCCTTTATTAATATTATAGATGTGTAGTGTGCTGGATGGATCAATCATATCCATTCACAATCAGGATTAAGAGAGCCTATTTTAATGAAAATCTATTAGTCTCTCACTTGAGACACGGATGTTGCTTAAATCAATAAACAGCATAAAAGAGTATACGGCGCAGGTTTCTAAATTAAAAAAAAAATCCCATCTATGAAATGTGTTAAGACGTCTGTAAAATCCTGAAACCCTCGATCGATACTTATAAA
>NW_010442712.1:0-322 GCF_000710305.1 Buceros rhinoceros silvestris | reverse complement strand
AAGGGGGATCAGGAAAAGGAGAGGAGATCCAGGGGCTGAATGAAAATGGATTGAAGGAAACAGCCAAACGAACACCAGATGTTGACACCAACTGCACGGGGTGCCTGATGCTCAGGCCAGCAAATGAACAGTGGAGACAACAGGCGGGAATGCTGTCCGCGGGAGCAGGAAGGGCAGCACAGACAGGAGGAGCCCGAGCAGGAGCAGGAGCCCAAGCTAAGAGGCCCCTCTCCTCAGCACGCCTCCCCCCTTGCACTGAGCGAGATGTTTCTGGTCTGCAACACACCGGCAGCTCGGGGCAGCTGCTCTGGCCTGCAGAGCA
>NW_010442711.1:0-322 GCF_000710305.1 Buceros rhinoceros silvestris | reverse complement strand
GACAAGAAATCCAAGAGATTTTACGGACATTGAGGACGCTCTTTTTATAAAGGTGCTGGACAGGCTGAATACGTGAGATGCTCTCCTGGACCTGCTCCTCACACACAGGAGGGAGCTGGTCAGGGAATGACACCAAAGGGCAGCCTTGGCTGTGGTGGCTCAGATAGCAGCGCTTCAGATGCTCCAGGAAAAGGTAATGGGGCTTTTCCTGGGACAGCAGGTGAGTCTCAGACAAACAAGCATTGACTGATGTGCTGCAGCTACAAAGTAATCCATCTGTTACTAACAAAAAATTAATCACTAATCAAACATTAGCCAGGCT
>NW_010442710.1:0-322 GCF_000710305.1 Buceros rhinoceros silvestris | reverse complement strand
GCCGCCACACACCGCCTTAACGCCCGACCTGACCAGCCAGCCTGTGCACACAGGGACGCCCAAACCACCCCTGGGCGGTGCCGCTGCTTCTCCTTCCTGCGCCCTTCCCCTGGCACTGGGGGTGGAGGAGGGAGGCACCAGCCTGGCACTCCTCCCCGGGATGGACCTTCTTAAATGGATGCTAGGTGAACCTGGGCACGCACTTCCTCTTGTCACGAAATGACTGCCCGCGATTATGGAGGGAGAATTCAAGCATGTGGGAGTAGCGCATGGCCCCAAGCCAAGCACAAACTAACGATTGTATTGGTGGCAGTGCAGTGAC
>NW_010442709.1:0-322 GCF_000710305.1 Buceros rhinoceros silvestris | reverse complement strand
CAGTGAGCCTGCCGCCGTGCCCCTGCTGCACCAGCACTGCCGCTGCGTTTCGGTACAGCCGCGCCGTGGGGACAGACCCCCTTACGCTGTGTGCTGCCGCTGCTGCTTCCTCGGCAAAGCGCTGCAGCCACGAGAGACCAGCCTGGGAACCGTGCACCGTGGCGGATCGGAGCCCCCTCATCGTGACTGAGGAGCCGCGCGTGCAAGAACTGACCGAGCTGCTTTCGCTGCCCCGCCACTTGCTGCTGCCTGCCCCCCGCCATTTCTCGGCAAGGGAGCCCTTGCTACCACCCGTGGGTTAACCCTCGCCTTCCCAAAACCC
>NW_010442708.1:0-322 GCF_000710305.1 Buceros rhinoceros silvestris | reverse complement strand
GCCTGCGTGGGTCACCCCAGCCCGGCCGCGGGTCCATCCGTGGCCCAGCTCCGCGCCCGTGCCAGGGGGGCTGCGCGACAGTGCTGGGGCTGTTGCTGCTCCCGTCCCCCAGGGAAGCCCCACTCCCTGGCAGGGCACCCTGCCGGCTCTGGCACCCCTGCTGCCAGCCAGCCCCAGCCCTTGTGCAGCTGGGCCGGCTGGCCCTCCCGCCCAGCTCCTGCCTTGAGCACTAGTTCCCACTGCTGAGCAGCTCCCATTGCAAGTTGCCCTTTGGGGATCAGCCTGGGAGGGTGTCGCAGCTCAGGGCTCAGCTGAGAGAGGG
>NW_010442707.1:0-322 GCF_000710305.1 Buceros rhinoceros silvestris | reverse complement strand
CACCAGATCCTGCTCCTGGGGAATACGCCTCAGTGACCTGAGCGGCTCCAGGGGAGCCCAACAGGCTCCCGCAGTCGCTGATGTTCTCCCATGGTCTCTCCACAGAGGCTCCAAGCACCAAAGAGGAGAGGACAGCATGGCTTGGGTTTGGCATCGACACTGGAAGGACGTTTATTGGCTTGTCTTGGCTTTTAAACTGAGCTTTATTGGGGATTTATTTGTGTTGGCCTCCAGCCGGCTCTGGTGGGCCCCAGGAATCTGTGCCAGGTCCTTGGGATTTAATCGATCAGTCGGGACTGTTACGATTTAAGTGAACAGACTT
>NW_010442706.1:0-322 GCF_000710305.1 Buceros rhinoceros silvestris | reverse complement strand
GAGTATTTCCCCATGCAGGTGGTCACCGCCGGCCTGCTGGCCATCTACCAGGAGCTGCTGGGGCTCACCTTCCACCTGGAGGAGAAGGCTCAGGTCTGGCACGAGGACGTCCAGCTCTACACGGTGAAGGACGCTTCCTCCGGCGAGACCATCGGCAAGTTCTACCTGGACCTGTACCCGCGGTGAGGCCTGGGGCGAGGCGAGGCGGAGGGCGGGGGCTGGGGGAGCAGAGCCGGCCCAGCCTGCTCCCAGGAGCACGGGGTCCCCAGGAGCTCCCGCTCCGAGCAGGCCCGTGGTGGCTGGGGGCCCCGGATCCCCGTTC
>NW_010442705.1:0-321 GCF_000710305.1 Buceros rhinoceros silvestris | reverse complement strand
GAGAGCAGGCCTGCAGAGAAGGACTTGGGGATCCCGGTAGATGAAAAACTGGACACGAGCCAGCAAAGTGCGCTTGCAGCCCTAGAAAGCCAACCATATCCCGGGCTGCATCAAGCGCAGTGTGGCCAGCAGGTTGAGGGTGGTGACTTTGCCCCTCCGCTCTGCCCTGCTGAGACCTCACCTGGAGCACTGTGTCTAGCTCTGGAGGCCTTGGCACAGTAAAAAGACGTTGACCTGTTGGAGCAGGTCCTGAGGAGGACTGCGAAGATGATCAGAGGGCTGGAACACCTCCGCTGTGAGGACAGGTTGAGAGAGCTGGGC
>NW_010442704.1:0-322 GCF_000710305.1 Buceros rhinoceros silvestris | reverse complement strand
GTTGTGCGAAGTGGAGACAGAAGTCTGTCGGTTGCGCGTTGTGTTTGTAACGGACGCTCCGTGCTCGGGACCTGAGCCCGCAAGATGGGGAGGGGCGCGAGTGAGGATTTATGGCGCGTTTCGTTGACTGTAGGGAGCCGCGTCCTCTTGAGCGAGGAGAGAGGGGACCCTGTTGTCATTCTGACGGCAGAATTTTCGGATCTAACAGCCCCTGTGCAAGAGGCAGCAAATGCCGAAGGTCGTGCGCGGCTGAGCGGCCCCAGTGCGAGTCTTCTGGGGCGGAGCTGGATGGCGGCACCGGGCGGTGCGGGCTGGAACAGCC
>NW_010442703.1:0-322 GCF_000710305.1 Buceros rhinoceros silvestris | reverse complement strand
GCTGGAGGGTGTCTGTGAGCCCCAGCGGTGTCTGTCCCCTGCTCTGTCACCCCAGGGGTGGTCACCCCGGGTCAGGCTAACCCCAGGGACAGGTAACCCCAAAGATGGATCTCCCTGGGGACAGGTCACCCCAAGGCCAGCAAACCTTGGTGATGGGTTCGGGTCACCCTGGGCATGGGTCACCCCAAGGCCAGGAAACCCCGAGGACAGGTCACCCTGGCTGTGGGTCACCCCAGGGACTGGCCACCCTGGGGACCGATAACCCCAGGTCCAGGCTGGACTCGGGATGTGCCGCCCCTGGGGCCAATTGACCTCAGGGCCA
>NW_010442702.1:0-322 GCF_000710305.1 Buceros rhinoceros silvestris | reverse complement strand
GCTCCAGTGCAGGCTCTCCATGGGGTCACAGCATCCTTCAGTCGCATACCCCTGCTCCAGCATAGGGTCCTCTGTGAGCTGCAGGTGAATATCTGCTCCATCATGGACCTCCACGGACTGCAGGGGGACAGCCTGCCTCATCATGGACATCACCAGTGGCTGTGGGGGAATCTCTGCTCCAGTGCCTGCAGCAAATCCTCCCCCTCCTTTTTTATTGACTTTGGTGTCTGCAGAGTTCTTTCTCACCTATTGTCACTCCTCTCTCTGGCTGCTGTTACCCAGCAGTTTCTCCCCTTCTTAAATATGTTATTACAGAGGCTGG
>NW_010442701.1:0-322 GCF_000710305.1 Buceros rhinoceros silvestris | reverse complement strand
TTTTTTCTTTGATGGACCACTGGTTACTTTTGACAGCTCCACTGAAAACCCTCATTGAAGTACAAAGGGAAACATGTTCAAGGTCTGTGAAACAGTCTCTGAGTGACAGAGCGAGCCCTTCCTTAGCACGTAACGGGAAAAACGTGTTATCTGTGAAATTAAACAGCAGAGAACGGGCACCTCAAACAGACGCCAGGCACGAAGCAGAAGACACCAGCCCCCAAAGCTCTGAGACGTCGGGGTAGATCCTGCTGTGCGTCAGCCCAACAGCCCACGAGAGACCGAGACTCAAAACGGGAGCAAGCCCGACAGGAGGGATAGA
>NW_010442700.1:0-322 GCF_000710305.1 Buceros rhinoceros silvestris | reverse complement strand
TAAGTGTTATTATTTACATCCTGTTTGTAGGAATAGGTTTGATAGTGTATTCTCAAAGCTCTTGGAGAACCTCTATGTAACTTGAATTGCTCAAAGGAAGAAACTGGCCTGTATGATGACTGAATATCTTTGAGCTGCTTATGGTGGAGATTAAATCTTTTACGTATCCAGTGATTACTCTCTTAGGCTTAAAAGTGCAGCTTTTTCAGGAAGGAGAAAATCCTGACATAAGTAAGTAAGGAGCATTTCAACGATCAGTTTCTTTCTGGAACTGGAACTGGACAGGAACAGTTTAATAACGCTACAAACCGATATATATATA
>NW_010442699.1:0-321 GCF_000710305.1 Buceros rhinoceros silvestris | reverse complement strand
TTTTTTTTAGGGTCAGGACAGTCTATTTCTTCATTGTTTTTTCTATTAATACCATTTTTCTACAAAAAACTACTTTTTACAAAATTTTAGTAGATTTTGTAATTTTTTAAAAACCCACCCGTTTAAAAAGTCTCAAATCAGGTCTAACTGGCTGTATAATGAAAAGGAATGATAGAGGACAATTCGGTTTTCCTGTGGATACCAGTTGATGATTTGAAATGAGCACTTATTTATTCAGGAAGGTGGACGGAGACCTTTAACACTTAGATATATTGATGTAAGGAATACTGTAGATGTCCGGAAAAGTCAACCATGTTGTCT
>NW_010442698.1:0-321 GCF_000710305.1 Buceros rhinoceros silvestris | reverse complement strand
ATCGAGGTGCCGCTAACTCCTCGACTGTGCTCTTCCCCGTGCCAAGCGTGCGAGCGCTTACAGCCCGAATGCTGGTCGTTTGGAGGTGGTTTAGCTTTGCCCTTAACACTCCCCAGCACAGTATTTGGGGATTTACAGGACGAATCTGCGCTGACCGTCTATATGTATTTTTTTGACCCACAACAACAAATTTAACCTCGAGTGGGAAAGTCGGGGGCGAAATCCCTGGCTGTGAAAAGAAAGGAAAAAAAAAAAGCCCAGGTGCGTGAGCGTTAAAGGGAAGGAGCCGGCTTGTGTGTGAGGGATTTTCAAGGTAGGGGA
>NW_010442697.1:0-321 GCF_000710305.1 Buceros rhinoceros silvestris | reverse complement strand
GCCAGGAGCTGCCGAAAGGCAGGACCGATGTATCGAGGTTGGGATTAAAGGTGACTGACTTGTTGGATTTTAACCCTGTGGTGGTGGGTGCCGGGCTCTCCAGAGCCCCGGGCACGCTGGGCAGAGGCGTGATTCGAGGCAGGTGGGCACGGGATGTGCTGTGGAGAGGGCTGAGCCCGTCCTGCCCGCAAGCGGGAGCAGGCAGCGAGTGCAGGACACGTTCCTGGTCCTGCGTGGCATCAAGGCCAGGCAGCTGCCGCCGAGCGCATCCCCTTGCCGATGCCAGCGGCAATGCGATCTCTGTTAGCTGCAGCAGCTGGC
>NW_010442696.1:0-320 GCF_000710305.1 Buceros rhinoceros silvestris | reverse complement strand
GGTAGAGGGGTCTGTGCTTTAAAAACCAAGTTAGAAGACAAGATTCCCAGTGACATGATGGCATCAGCAGTCCCACGCACTGTATATCTTCACTCACAGCTCTCACTTGTATATTTAGAAGTGCATCTCCTTCCATGACCACTGAGTCAGATAGCAGTTGGGATTTCCAAGCCCTTGGGATGCTGGCAAAGCTGGCACAGAGTCTTCTGATAACTGTTCCTTTCCTAGTATGAAAGAGTGAGTAAGAACAGGAAATTCTGGTGTTACAGCTTCCTAGACTCTACATACAAAGTCATATTAGCGAGATTATTCAGAATGAC
>NW_010442695.1:0-321 GCF_000710305.1 Buceros rhinoceros silvestris | reverse complement strand
ACATCCACATCTTGCTGGAGGCTGCAGAGCTTGGGCACATGGTGAGTGCAGTGCCGACCCCACATGAGGCACAGAGCTGCAGCCAGCTCCACAGTACAGCCCGGCAGGGCAGATGCACGTCGGTGGCTCTGGGAGCCCCTGCAGATCCCATCAGGCTGCGTGCGACACCCCTGGGTGCCAAGGACCTGAGACCTTTGTCTCTGCGAGAGCACGGTATCCTCAGCCCCATGAGACGCTGCTGATCTCTGTGCTAACAATTTCTCCAGCAGAGCCAACGCAAAGGAATGGGAACCACGTCCAGAGCGGCTGCCGCCGGGGGCG
>NW_010442694.1:0-321 GCF_000710305.1 Buceros rhinoceros silvestris | reverse complement strand
ATCTCTCCCAAGGAGGTCGGCATTATCTCGCCCTACAGGAAGCAGGTGAGGGGCACAGCTCATGGGCAGAGACCTCCCCAGGGGCCGGGGGGCACTGGGACGGATGGGCAGCCCTAGGGTGGCACAGAGGATGGCTGCACGGACCGTGCTTTGTGCCTCCCTACAGGTGGAGAAGATCCGGAAAGCCATCACCTCCCTGGACCCTGTCCTGCGGGCGTTGCCAGACATTGGCCTCCTGAAGGTACGGTCCTGGGCACAGCGGGGAGGTGAGCCCACTCTGCTGTAGGGGTGCTCCCCAGCTCCTCACCCGCTGTCCCCACC
>NW_010442693.1:0-321 GCF_000710305.1 Buceros rhinoceros silvestris | reverse complement strand
GAATTATAGTGGGGTTTAGTGTGGCCACTCTGCACAGTAGTGCTTCGGAAAAGAAACTAACTGTGGGGGTGTCCACTAAATGGCTCAATTTAGTGCTTTGTAACTGGTTTTAACTATCATCTCTTCCTGTGCACGGAACGGGGTTGTAGCAGTTTTGCACGTGCTGGCACTGCAGAGGGTGCTCTGCAACCCAAGACCAATGTGTTCACCTTGAAAGATGAGTATAAAATGTCCTTGATGTGCAGCGCTACCCTCTTGGTGTGGGTGGAGGTGTCGTAACATGATGTTTCTCCTTCTGGAAGGAGGCTCTTTGCCTCACAG
>NW_010442692.1:0-321 GCF_000710305.1 Buceros rhinoceros silvestris | reverse complement strand
GGGGGGACAGCAGGGATGGTCCAGCGCCCGCCACATGGCAGCGGGTCCCCACCCCACCTCAGCGAGGTCCCCCCACCTCAACGAGGTCCCTTCCACCTCAGTGAGGTTCCTCCATCTCCATGAGGTTCCTCCAACTCAACAAGGTCTCTCCAACTGAAGGAAGTTACTCCATTTCTACGAGGTTCCTCCACCTCATGGAAGGTTCCTCCACCTCAGTGAGATTCCTTCCACCTCAATGAGGTCCCTCCACCTCCATGAGATTCCCCCACTTCATGGAAGGTCCCTCGGTCTCTGTGAAGCACCTCTACCTCCATGAGATCC
>NW_010442691.1:0-321 GCF_000710305.1 Buceros rhinoceros silvestris | reverse complement strand
GGCCACCACTGCTCCTACAGGGAGCCCGGGTCACTCCTGCCTGCCGGCCTCTCACACAGACACTGTCCCTCGGGGCTTCCCGTGCCTGGGAGAGGCATCTGCCCGCATGGAAAGGTCCCTTGGGACTCCTTGGTGCCACCTCTGCCCTCTCCGATGGCTCCTGCTGAGACCCGGAGCCATACGGAACAGGAGGGCAGGAGCGGTGTCCCCAGCACTGACCCCTGTCCCACCCCACCGTCCCTCTCCTCCCCTTACCGGAGCTGTGCCGTGAGTGGGAGCCCTCCTGGGGAAGGCCGTCGCTGCCCACCAGGGCGTAGCCGT
>NW_010442690.1:0-321 GCF_000710305.1 Buceros rhinoceros silvestris | reverse complement strand
TCACCTTAGACCACATACCACACTTTTGTCTTTCAGGAGAAGTACATGAAGCATCAGAACTGTCTTTCTTTCTCCTTCTCCATTTTATTGTCAGGGACCCACCACAAAACACAGCCACACAGATATGAAATTTTTAATGAAGGAAGGACTTACAGATTCCTTTTTCTGTTCTGCAGTGGAACAGAAACAGTGCAATAGAGGTTTAAAGCCTTCCGCTCCTCAATCAGGAGCACTTTGCAAAAAGACCAGACTGACGTATTTTTTAGTTGTTGTCTTGTTTACTTCATTTAGCTATTGTCAAGTTTGTGATAAATTTACAAA
>NW_010442689.1:0-321 GCF_000710305.1 Buceros rhinoceros silvestris | reverse complement strand
TGCTGGTTTTGATTGTGTGTTCTGAAAAGCGAAACTCCAGGTTCCCTTGGGCCAGAGGGGGAAGCAGGAAAGCTGAAGTGTCTCTGTGGCATTGTTTCTCTCTCAGTTCCTCACCTGAGAGTGAGCCCTTGTGCCCAGTGGTCCATGGCAGGGAGACATGCAGATGTCACGTGGACAGGACTGAGGGTTGTGATCCACAGCATCAGCTGTGACTACGTAGAAACCAGGAGCTTAATACGAGTGCCTGACACAGGCGGCGTAGCTCCAAGAAACAGCTTCATTCATTCCTTGAGGTTTACCGTATCTAAGCAGCTTCCAGCT
>NW_010442688.1:0-321 GCF_000710305.1 Buceros rhinoceros silvestris | reverse complement strand
CTGGAGATTCCTCTGCCTGTAACCGTATGTGCCCGCATCCTAAATTGAGACAGTTGTGATGTGTCAGTCTATGATGACATAGTACTGCCCAGGACTGGATCCAGATTGGAAAAAGGACTTGGTTGTGAACCTGCGATATAAGAATTATGTGAAGTCCATTTTGCATTTCTGGAACAGAAACCTTACTAGTTCCTAGAACTCATTCTGGCAGAGCGGTCCTCAAGACCAGTGGAATTATGTGCCGATAATAAGACAAAACAATAATTTCTGCCCAGCCTTCTAACAACTGATTCTCTCTTCCCAGCACACAGTGGTGCGTAA
>NW_010442687.1:0-321 GCF_000710305.1 Buceros rhinoceros silvestris | reverse complement strand
TCCATCACCCTCACTGTGAAAAATGTTTCCTGATGTTCAGAGGGAGCCGCCTGTGTGTCAGTTTGTGCCCACGGCCTCTGGGCCCGTCCCTGGCCACCACTGGCAAGAGCCCGGCTCCATCTGCGCCGCACGCTCCCTTCAGGGGTTCACGCTCGCTGGTGAGATCCCCCTGAGGCGTCTCTTCTCCAGACTGAACGGCCCCAGCCCTTTCAGCCTTCCTCACAGGAGAGCTGCTCGTGGCCCTTCTTCACCCTTGTGGCCCCTCACTGGACTCTCTCCAGCCAGTCCCTCTCTCTCTTGTCCTGGGGAGCCCAGCGCTGG
>NW_010442686.1:0-321 GCF_000710305.1 Buceros rhinoceros silvestris | reverse complement strand
AGTGGTCAAACCATGGAGCCAGAGGTGGCTCAAACATGCAAATCCTCGATTTAATCAGGCCGCTGACGCACACCGACCCGAGCCTCATCCCCAACCCCACGCGGCCGGGCGGCTGCCAGCCCATCCCCGTGCCTCAGTTTCCTCAGCGATGACGGGCGTTACGCTGCTCCAACAAACCGAGATCTACTGATTAATTAAAAAACCCCAACGAGCCTTTGCAGGCAAACCAGCTATTAATTAAAACACGGGGGAGGCCGCGTGCGCCCGGAAAATGCGCTCCACCAGCACCTTCTGCGTTTCTTCGCGGCGGAGATGGGCTCC
>NW_010442685.1:0-321 GCF_000710305.1 Buceros rhinoceros silvestris | reverse complement strand
TCACCATTCCCCAGCCCAGGAGCAGCCAGCTTTCTGCGTAAGAGCTGGGTTACACCGCTGCAAGCCTGACTCCCAACCCAGTGCCAGCGCTGGCAGAAACCACACTCTGAACATTAACTTGAAATGTAGGCATATGGTCATCTCAAAAACACAGGCAATTTGAAAACTGCCATGGGCACCGTGTCCCCAGCCAGAGGACAAGGACAGAGTGCTCTCCTCTGATGCAGACATTTCCCCAGCTCTCCAGGGGAGCTGCGTGCTCCACAGCTTACGGGTGCTGGAGGCGACCTCAGGGAATGGAGATAGGTGTCCAGAAATGCT
>NW_010442684.1:0-321 GCF_000710305.1 Buceros rhinoceros silvestris | reverse complement strand
TGTTCAGACAGACGCTAGCAGTTTGAGTATTGATTTCTCTTGTATGTTGGACTTGCTAATGGCAGTTCCTGGGCAGAACACACATGCTGAGTTCAGGTTCTGTGGCATCTGGACGAGGAAAATAACTAACTTGTTGGGGGTTCTGAAACTGCTAATCAGTTGGAGAGAACACATTAAGTATTACAATTTTCAGTAGAGATTTTCACTGTTTTCCTCTGTGTGAGGAGAGCTTCTCTTGCTTATTTGTTGCTTTTTCTTTTTTCCCCAGTTAGATCACTAAAGGTAATCTGTGTAGTGGTGCCTTTTAAAGTAAGCAACCTT
>NW_010442683.1:0-321 GCF_000710305.1 Buceros rhinoceros silvestris | reverse complement strand
CCCCAGTGCTCTGCAGGCTAGTCCTGGCAGTTAATAGCACGGGAAATATATGTCCTGTGGGCAACGTTCAGCCAGCGGCCGTTCAGTCCCATCAGGTGCTCCCTGGTTTCTGTCTCACAACAGAGGGTGCTTACCAGCACCTGATTTACCTTCTCTGTGCCATTTACTACCTCCTTTTTTATGTGCACGGATCATATCCCCTCATATTTATCTCATCTTCAAAATAAATGTTCCCCCTCATCCTTCAGTCTCCCCTCACCTGGAAGTCTTTCAGTGTCTCCAATAATTTGTGTTGTCTATCTTTTGACCCCTTCTATTCCT
>NW_010442682.1:0-321 GCF_000710305.1 Buceros rhinoceros silvestris | reverse complement strand
ACCCCAGCAGCCTGGTATACTGGTACCACAGCACCCTGGCACCCGGGATCACCAGCACCCCAGAGCCATAGCACCCTGGCACCCTCATACGGCAGCACCCTGGCACCCTGTACCCCAGCACCCCATACCCCAGCACTCTGTACCCCGGCACCCTGGCACCCCAGGACCCCATACCCCAGCATCCCTGGCTCCCTGTACCCCAGCATCCCGTATCCTGGCACCCCGTACCCTGGCACCCTGGCACAGCCTGTGCCCTGGCCGGGCACGCAAGATAAGCGTGTTTACACGTGTGCGCGCACATGCCTGGGGGGTGCGTGTGTG
>NW_010442681.1:0-321 GCF_000710305.1 Buceros rhinoceros silvestris | reverse complement strand
GAGTTAGCTTTCCACACGTACGCTCTTCATTAGACACCCCTTGAGAACTGCTGGTTCCCACACTTGTATCATGTCCCTTCCAAATTCCTTTAAAGTCTGCTCAGCTCTATGCAGCTGCCTCCCTTCTCCCCCTCACCCCTGGCAAACCCTCCTCACAGGCAAATCATGCCTTGGCATCCAGATCAGCCACCCCCCTTCATAAGAAAGTCTGAGGCTCTCACAGCCACAAGTAGTTAAAAACTTAACAATAAACTCATTTTAAATTGCATGTAATTCACAAAGCATTTACCGATTTGCCAGGTCCACGCTGACTCTCTGAAA
>NW_010442680.1:0-321 GCF_000710305.1 Buceros rhinoceros silvestris | reverse complement strand
TGTTGGGCTGCCTTTTCCACTCTCCTGAGCTTGGGTTGACATTAAGAGAATGTCCTGAGCTTTCAGGTCTCCCTTCTGCTTCCCCTGTGGTAGAAGAGCATTAGGGAGCACTGTGCCCTGTCCAGTGATTTTGAGGCATTGCAGTACATGAGTACTTTCTTTGTGTTCAGGTTTCCAACAGATCTCTGACAAAGTTGAAGGAAGGTGTCCTTAAAACAAATCCCCCTGTCCTGACAATGAAGCTGGTGAGGGGTCTGGAGATCAAATCTTAGGAAGAGCACCTGACGGTAGTGGAGTTATTTAGCCTAGGGAAGAGGAGGC
>NW_010442679.1:0-321 GCF_000710305.1 Buceros rhinoceros silvestris | reverse complement strand
GGCCACGTGGCCATGGCGCTCTTGTGAGATGTTTCCCCTCGTGGACACGTGGCGGATGTTCTCCTCCGGGGATCTGTGGTGCTGGTGGAAGATGTCTTCATCCATGGCCATGGACTGGGGCCAGATGCTCCCACCTACGGCCACGTGCTCGTGTGAGATGCTCCCATCCACAGGCACATCTTGTGTGATGCTTCCACCCGTGGACACGTGGAAGATGCTCTCAAACGAGGCTCCACCTCCTTGGTGCTCACGGAAGATGTCCTCATCCACGGTCACGGACTGGGGCGAGGTGCTCCCACCCGTGGCCACGTGGCCATGGCG
>NW_010442678.1:0-321 GCF_000710305.1 Buceros rhinoceros silvestris | reverse complement strand
GACAGTGGAACTGCACCTACAGAACAAGAACGTGGTATTTGGAGGTCTCAGCGTGTCATCCTGATGGCAAAACCACTACACGTTACATTTGCTTCTTTAGAATAAATGATACACCAGTAATTCTTAAGACATCCTCAGAATGTTTTCTTCTTCTAAGTTATTGAGATGCTGTTTCACGTCAGCTTTTTAATCTAGTCTTTTCTCTGGTTTATGATGCATTATCAAGCATTAGTTCATCCTCATTTTCATCTGCATGAGAAAAATTAATGGTTTTGCTTAATTATACTGGCACTCCTGTATCATTTTTTTATTTGAAAGTGA
>NW_010442677.1:0-321 GCF_000710305.1 Buceros rhinoceros silvestris | reverse complement strand
GCGAGACCATCAGCCAGGCAGTCTGCGCCCCGGGGCAGCCCTCCCACCTCCCACAGCACCCATCAGCAGTGGGATCACAGTCCCCGCAGGGAGCCCTGCCCTGAGCAGACCCAGGTCGACACGGGAGCCCCTGGCCTCTCCAGCTGCGGAGGCAGGCAGGGGCTGGACCATGTGTGTCCCAGGGGAACCCGAGCATGGTCCGGGGCCAGGTCCCGTGCAGTCCTGCATCTCCTTCCTGGCAGCTGGGGCTTCCCCAGTCCCAGCCCAGCTTCCCACAAAACCGGCCATGGTAATTCCTTGCTGAGCAGTGGCAGCTTGATG
>NW_010442676.1:0-321 GCF_000710305.1 Buceros rhinoceros silvestris | reverse complement strand
TTTTAGTTTCCCAAACTTAAAAGAGCTGTCACAAACCTTTCTTTCTTTTTACCTCTTTTCTTAATCCTTGCTCCTGGAATGGGAGAGGAGCTAATTAGTGAGAGAATTTGTCTCATGATTGGCCAGTCCTGGCCAACCGGTGACATCAGCATGGGCAAAGAAGATGTTATCCCATTCTATTCAGTGTTTGCCAGGTCGCACCTGAAACAGTGTGTTCAATTTTGGTCCCCACTACACAAAAAAAAGACATGGACGGGCTGGAGGTGGCCACAATGGTGATCAAAGACTGTGAAGAAAGGGTGAGAGATCTGGGTTTCTTCA
>NW_010442675.1:0-320 GCF_000710305.1 Buceros rhinoceros silvestris | reverse complement strand
AGTTACATTTTCTACGAAAAATCCCTCTGCCAAACGTGCCATAAAAACTGGCAGAAAACCAAGAAATACAAAATTAAGCACCGCTTATTCATTAACTCATTCCTGCCTGAGAGTGAAGGCCAGGGAGTGGGCTTATTTCAGATGATGCACACTTTGGGTTTTGTTTCAGAATGTCATGATCTGTCTCAGAACTGGGTATCACTAAACAATTAGGTACTGATTTTTTTCCTTGTGGAACTCAAAGATTCTTCTCTAGGTAGGTTAGATCTTGTTTCTTTTTAGTAACTACAAACTTTGGGCACCTCGCTACAGGAAGGACA
>NW_010442674.1:0-321 GCF_000710305.1 Buceros rhinoceros silvestris | reverse complement strand
GGCCCGCCACACACACCTGCTTGGCACGTCCCTACGGTCTCTGCCGCTCACACTCAGCGCAGCATCTCCTGCACCCAGCATCACACTGTGCAGACCCCCCTCGGGCCATGTGTCCCCATCGCCCAGGGGACACTGTGGCCACCACATTACGTCTGTTCGCTTTAGACTCAGCCAAAGGATCCACCAAACTGATTCCAGTTCTTCAGAACACTCCCCGGAGGGGTGCGGGGAGGTGCCGGGTGTCTCCTCCCTTGGGGCCCTTTGTCCTTCCGGAGCTCCCAAACGCTCCCCCGTTGGCACACAGGGGGAAGCCCCTCTTCG
>NW_010442673.1:0-320 GCF_000710305.1 Buceros rhinoceros silvestris | reverse complement strand
TTTCTCATTTGTGTGTTTGTAGGATTTGATGCAAAAATTAAGGAGCGTAAAAAGATGTTTGTTCTTTCTTCTTTGTTCTTACTGGACCTTGGCCATCCTCCTTCAGAATGCCCTGTGTTTTCCTGCATTGCAATGGGTTCCCTTTGGACACAACCGTTTTGTTATTATACTGTGTGGACGTTAATATGTTTGGACATAACTGTTCTGTTATTTCTGCAAAAGCTCTTTTCATTTAAATCAAGTTTCACCAAAAAAGTCTTGTTCCTCACTCTCTCCACAGGCCAAAACTGTTGCTTCTTTTTGGCTGTTTCTGGGTTTTT
>NW_010442672.1:0-321 GCF_000710305.1 Buceros rhinoceros silvestris | reverse complement strand
TCCTTCTTTTGTTGTTAAAGGTATTTATAGAAATATTTTGTATTGTCTTTTATGGCAGTAACCTGTTCTAGTTTGGCCTTTACAATTTTCTACCTGCACAGCGTCGTGAAATCTTTGTAGGCTTCCTGAGTGGCCTGATCCTTCTTTCACAAGCCATAGACTTTCCTTTTCTTTCTGAGTTTCAGTCAAAGCTCTCTGTTCAGCCAGACCGGTCTTCTATCCTGAAGGCTCATCTTTTGGCACACCAGCACAGCCTGTTGGTGCCTTCAGGAGTTCCTTCTTGAAGGAGATCCAGCCTTCTTGGACTCCTCTGCCCTTCAG
>NW_010442671.1:0-321 GCF_000710305.1 Buceros rhinoceros silvestris | reverse complement strand
CCCCTGTAGGTCTCCAGCAGTAGACTAAGCCCTTCATTCCTCTGCATTCTAGCTTGGTATTTCTTCGGGCTTCTTCTGCCCTCTCCTTTTTCTTTTGCACCTCTGGAGAACAGTCTCAACTAGGTATGTATGGGTGGAAGGGGCTTCGTCAGACACCTCGCACTCCCCCAGCGCGCTGCTGGAAAACAAACCTGCTGCTAGTCTGAAGCCATAGACAGCAGGAAACCTTTTCAGTATTAAGTCAACAAGGTATCGCCATCGATGTAAGCCCCGGGCTTCAATGCTTGCCCTCCGAGAGACATCCACTCATCCTAGGGAAAG
>NW_010442670.1:0-321 GCF_000710305.1 Buceros rhinoceros silvestris | reverse complement strand
GCGGGGCAGAGCCGGGGAGCCACCTTCGAGGAGCTCTGCCACAACTATGCCCAGGAGCGCCTGCAGCTCCTCTTCCACCAGCGTACCTTCGCCCGCGAGCTGGAGCGATACAAGGAGGTAACGGGGATGCCCAGGTCTTCCATCGCCTCGTCCCCTCTGCCTGAGCATCTCCCTGCCCTGATTTCTTATCCTGGGGCTGCTCAGGACCGGTCCAAGCAAAGCAGCCCTGCCAGGATGCTCGGTGCAGCAGGGTTTTCCCCGGGCTCCCACGGCCGGTGCCTTTGCTGGCAGCTCCGGCCCCAGCCAGGCTTTGCCCGCGAA
>NW_010442669.1:0-320 GCF_000710305.1 Buceros rhinoceros silvestris | reverse complement strand
CAGCAGAGCGGTCTCCCAGCCTTTATTATATTTTAAAATGTAGTAACAGCACGATGTCTATTTTTGTAGACGGAACAGATCATCTCTGGAAGAGGGCCATCAATCTCAAAGGGAGGGGAAATAATTTGGCCAAGGTCATGTTAAGGCAGCAAGAGTGTAAAACGGAAAAATACTAAAATAACAACAACAAAAAAAGCAGTTGAGATGTGTCATCTCCACCCCTAAGCCCCCTCCCCAGCCTGGGAGCCCCGTCCCCTCTGCCCTCTGCTTTGCAGCATCACCTGAGAGGGCTGAGAGCACCGAGACAGGTGCAAGGGGCT
>NW_010442668.1:0-321 GCF_000710305.1 Buceros rhinoceros silvestris | reverse complement strand
AGCCCGTTGTGGATGAAGGTGAAGGACCTGGCCGAGGGCATGACATACCGATTCCGAATCCGGGCCAAAACCTTCGCCTACGGGCCAGACGTTGAGGCCAACATCACCACAGGGCCGGGGGAAGGTAGGGGGGACATGCAGGATGCCATGCCGGGGTGAGGGAGGGGATGCCGTGGGGAGGAGTTCCTCCAGTGCCACCAGGGCTGGTATGGCCGCGTACCAATTTGTACCCCTGTGCCTCAGCTCTGCTCTGGGTCCGCAGGTGCCCCTGGCCCCCCTGGTGAGCCCTTCATCTCCCGCTACGGCTCAGCTATCACCATC
>NW_010442667.1:0-320 GCF_000710305.1 Buceros rhinoceros silvestris | reverse complement strand
GCAGGAAGCTGGTAAGAAGGAAACGGTGGAAGTGGCAAGGAGAGAGGATCTGTAGCTGGCCAGGAAAATGTACGTGGTTCTGAGTGGAGAACAGTCCTTGATCAGTTACTAAACTGGTCTCTGACTACAAGATGAGTATTTCCGTTTCCAGTTGATTCCCTGCCTCTGCAAATAACTATTAATAAAAGTCTTTTCATCAATTACCTCAGTGCAGTCAAAGCAACGGGAACCTTCTAAATGTTCCTATAGAAGGACTTTGGCTGCCACCGTTAGTTTTGAAGTCCTGCGGGAGTCTGCAACCGACAAACAACTTCAGTGTC
>NW_010442666.1:0-320 GCF_000710305.1 Buceros rhinoceros silvestris | reverse complement strand
GTGTGGCCTCAACCCCACTGCCCCACCAGCCTAGAAGCCTCTACCATGGGGGCAAGATGCGGTCCCTGGGTGTGATGAGGGGCTGTGGGATGCCTCACGGGGCCACTGGCTCCTTCGATGCAAACACGCTGCTAACCCAAAGCTAACGTCCCCCCTGAGACCACGTGCAGCTCTCATCAGCTGGCTCTAGTACTTAACCCTGCTGTGCCACGCCAAGCCCACCCCGAGCCTCTCCAGGCTGTTTGCTCCTGCTTCTTCGCAGGTGCTGGCTTGCAGCCCTGGTGCTGCCAATGCCACCCCGCACTCGGGTAGGGTGCGGG
>NW_010442665.1:0-320 GCF_000710305.1 Buceros rhinoceros silvestris | reverse complement strand
AGGACCGCCCTGCCACAGAAGTGTCCCTGAGCTGGTGGAAGGGCGTGCCATGGCTGTCCCACACCTGGGAGCAGGCAGGCACCTCGGGTGATGTGACCTGATACACCTCGCACTCTGCCGCAGCCATGGGGAGAGCATCGAGGAGGAGGAGGAGGAGGAGGGTCAGGACTCATCCTGCCCCCGTGCACAGCATTGCACTGCTCCCATCCCAGGTGAGCCACTCGCTACTCGGTGGGAAAGGCCAGGCAGGGGACAGGCAGGGCCCGTAGCTGAAGGCATCAGGAGGGCCATGTCCATCCGCATCTATCAGCAGCAGCTGC
>NW_010442664.1:0-320 GCF_000710305.1 Buceros rhinoceros silvestris | reverse complement strand
ACCCCGGGTGCTCGGGGGGGAGCCGCAGGGCTGCTGCACCGCTTTGGGTGCTCCTCGAAGGGCAGCATCTCTGCTGAGCTCTCCCCAGAGCCGTGCAGCTCTCCTCTCCTCTTCAGGGGGTGGGTATCCATCGGTGCTCCCGTCCTTGGTAGCTGTTGCCCTGGTTTTCTTCTGGTGCCCCTTCAAGGGCCTTTGCAGAGCTTTAACCCTCTTTTTTTCTCTTTCCCAGCGTCCATGTCGAGACAGTCTTTGGGGGCACCGTCAGGATCATCTCTGGGGAGTCAGTCCAGCCTTCCGAGCTCTCAGGCCCATCAGGGCTC
>NW_010442663.1:0-320 GCF_000710305.1 Buceros rhinoceros silvestris | reverse complement strand
CTTCTGGTACACGGATCTCTCAACCGTCATTGTCACGTAAATGTTAGAGGGGCTGTAAGATCTCTAAACTTTCAGTCAGCCAAAACGCTGGTTTGGGGAAGTATTTTGTCAAGAAATCTGTTGCATCGTTTTAAAAGATTATGCAGATTGATTTCACAAAATTTTCACAATCCTCCACTTTGGCTATGTTTGCAAGAACTGTGCTTAGGCGATTCCTACATTCTTCTGATCTTGGGTTTGCACCATTAAATATGAGTTTGTGTTCGATACCCTCTAACTCATCTTAAACAGGAGGAAGCTACTCGTCAGAAAACTGTCTT
>NW_010442662.1:0-320 GCF_000710305.1 Buceros rhinoceros silvestris | reverse complement strand
ATGATGTCTGCCTTTGTGGCATCTCGGGCAGATTCCCGGCCCTTTGCTCTTATCTGTGCTCCTGAGGCAGTCACGGCGCAGATGCGCTGGTTGCCCACAAGCGCAGCAGTTTTGAGCTCCTTGTTTCACAGCAGCAAATGCCTGGGCCATCGCCGCAGCATTGTATGTGTGAGTCTCCACTCGATTACAAGCATCTGGCATTTCGATCAACGTGGGGTTTCTCATAGACCAAATTATTTTTTGGCAATCTTCATTAGCATTCTCGACTGCTAATTGTTTTAGGATCATGCTGCGAGCATCAACATTCTCCACTTGTTTAT
>NW_010442661.1:0-320 GCF_000710305.1 Buceros rhinoceros silvestris | reverse complement strand
CCACCGCGCTGGGCTGAGCTCTCCCTGCAGCACTGAGAAAGGCTCTGGGAGTTTTCAAAACTCTTCAGCCATGACTGACGGGCTTGGGTCCATCATCGCAGGGTTCAAATGCACGCTGCGAGAGCACCGGGCAGTTGGTCCAGCGCACAAGGGTCTGACCGTGCCCCCATCAGCCACGTGCCACCAGGCTCATCCACAGGGCTGAAAGGTGACGCCGGGACACACAGCCAAGGAATCCCAGGAAGACCCCAGTGCCCCCCAAAAGCTGTATCTGAGGAACCGCAGTGGGAACGGGGGGCAGCGGGGTGGTGCTGAGCCCC
>NW_010442660.1:0-320 GCF_000710305.1 Buceros rhinoceros silvestris | reverse complement strand
CAGAGATCGCTCGGGGAAACTCTGGATACAATTTCTTGGGTCTTTCGATTGTCCCTTGGAAGGAACAAAGGGAGTTTTGTTTGACAGTTCCCCCTCATTACGAAACATTAGTAATCGCTGGCAATACTTGCCCAGATAGCCACAAGGGAAGTGTAAATACATCCCAAGGCTCCGCTGTTATTGGAGAAGTGTTGTTCAGAAGGCCAGTAACAGTGGCCGAGGAAGGCTTGTTCCTGAGGAACTCTTGCCCATCTCTTGCCGCAGATAAAATACTGCAGCCAAGGGCAGCCCTGCCGAGGAAATAAACGTAACCGCTGCTG
>NW_010442659.1:0-320 GCF_000710305.1 Buceros rhinoceros silvestris | reverse complement strand
TACCTCACCACCCTCACAGTGAAGAACTTCTGCCTTCCATCTAATCTAAATCTAGCCTCTTTCAGTTCAAAGCCATTACCCCTCGTCCTATCACTACGTATCTTCGAAAAAAGTCTCTCTCCAGCTTTCTTGCTGGCCCCTTTTAGGTATTGGAAGGCTGCTATAAGGTCTCCCCAGCACTCTCTCTTCTCTGGGCTGAATAGCCCCAGCTGTCTCAGCCTGTCCTCACAGGACAGGTGCTCCAGCCTCCCATCATCTCTGTGACCCTTTTCTAGACTTGCTCCTTCAGGTCCATGTCTGTCTTATGTTGGGGTGCCCAG
>NW_010442658.1:0-320 GCF_000710305.1 Buceros rhinoceros silvestris | reverse complement strand
GGGCTGGGGAGTATTTGCAACACGTTGCTTTCTTGTTTCGAAATAATTCCTGCCGATTAATGGATGCTAACCCGGGAATGGGGGAAAGTTGGGCAGAAGAAGAGACCGGTTTGAAACAATATGCCGCCTTGGCGAAGTGAGTAAGGTGTCTGAGTCAGGCAACGTGAAACAAACAACAGTTTGCAGGAGCTGCTCCCTTCGATAGGCAGCAAAGGGGTTTGCGTGTACATCCCTTGCTCAGCTTCACCGAAGAAGGAACTGCGGTGGGGGAACGGGGGTCGCACCGCGGGACCGGCGGCGGCACCGGGTGCGGGCCGGGG
>NW_010442657.1:0-320 GCF_000710305.1 Buceros rhinoceros silvestris | reverse complement strand
AGGAGGTTTAGGCTGGATATTAGGAAAGCTTTCTGCATGAAAGTGTTAGCAAGCATTGGAAGAGGCTGCCCAGGGGAGTGACGGAGTCACCATCATTTGAGGGGGAGCGAATTCATCAATCCATCCATCGGTATGGTTCTGAGTCTTCGCCTGGGGTAATATTTATACACAGTTTTTTACATTACATCAGTGGTGTAGAGGTGCGTGTGGGGACGACTGTAGACAAGGTTATCGCTCATGTTAATTGCACAAAGTCCGTCAATTCACACCTGCGTGGGTAGAGGTAACCGCTCATTTGTCCAGGGCGGAAAAATGGAAGA
>NW_010442656.1:0-320 GCF_000710305.1 Buceros rhinoceros silvestris | reverse complement strand
CCATAACACATAATGGTATGTACAAGCACCACCTATGAAAGCATAGCTAAAACCCAAATGAACTGAGTAAGACTTAAAGCCTTGTGAAGAGTCAAAACATGGTGAGCATTGGAGGCTGCAAGTGTGGTCTCAGCAGGGTGCCAGTGAACATAGAGGGCGTACAATGCATCACTGGATGTTCAAGTCACTGCGTGCAGGGTGATTTTTCTGTTTGCATTACACCTAATGCAGCTGCAGAATGAACTGTATAGACAGAACTCGCTGGAGTTCTGCGTTTCATTTATTCTTATTTTTTATCAGCAATTTCATTTCTGCTTTGG
>NW_010442655.1:0-320 GCF_000710305.1 Buceros rhinoceros silvestris | reverse complement strand
TAAGAGGTTTTGGGGAAGTTTCAGGAGGTTTAGAGGGATCTCAAGGGGGTTTGAGGGGCCTCAAGGAGGTTTGAAGAACATTGAGAGGGTCTTGGGGGGGGTGTTTCAGGAGGTTTTGAGGGACCTCAGGAGGGTTTTGGGAGGTTTCAGAAGGTTTGGAGGGACCTCAGGGGGTTTTGAGGAACCTCAAGAAGGTTTGGGGAACATCAAGAGGGTTTTGGGGAAGGTTTCAGGAGGTTTTGAGGGATCTCAAGGGGTTTGGAGCGACCTCAAGAGGGTTCGAGGAACCTCAAGAAGGTTTTTTTGGAGGTTTCAGGAGG
>NW_010442654.1:0-320 GCF_000710305.1 Buceros rhinoceros silvestris | reverse complement strand
CACACAGCATCGCTGAGATCAGCTTGATGTTCTCGGCGTTCGAATTGGCCTGTGACATCAACGCGTGTGTTAGGAACTGGACAGGAGGGGCTGTGAGGGTAAAGCCCTCTCTCTGGAATGAGGGAATTGGCACCCAGGTCAGTGCAAAACTGCAGTGCTGTGAATTACCTCTTCTCCTGTGGCATCCAACACGCCATCGCCTCCTTGGGACCACCTCTTCTCCATGTCCCTGGCTCTCAACCCCTCCTTCACAAAGCCGATGTCAGAAAGCAGTTCTGTGAACTGCCGTTTCAGACTGGCGATCTCCTGCCGACACACAG
>NW_010442653.1:0-320 GCF_000710305.1 Buceros rhinoceros silvestris | reverse complement strand
GTCCTTGTATTAATTTTATCTCCATCTGAGGATTTCTGCAAGACATAAAACATTAAGCTAATACTTTGAAAACATGAAAGTTCATTAGCTGCTCTAGGGAAGGGAGTGAGATGGTCAAGTAAGGTGCAGGTCACTAAGGTGTCAAAGAGAAGGAAGTGTGAAAGTGTTAAGAAGAATCATGCAACATGCTGGCTGGCTGTGCTCTGTAAAAGTCCAATGATTTTGGTATACCTCACATTTCTTTTTCATTAGTGAGACATTGTCACAGGGTAAACAAAGGCTGTCCGCAACAGGAGGTGCGACTGCCTGGGGTTTTCTGG
>NW_010442652.1:0-320 GCF_000710305.1 Buceros rhinoceros silvestris | reverse complement strand
CTCCCCTGGAGCTCTGGGGCTGCCGTGTCCTGGCGGGGCCACCTGCTCCATTTCTCCCTGGGTGCTGGAAGTCGAGCGCTGCTTGCCCTGCTCGGGTGCCTCGAGGAGGAGTGGTGCTGCCCCTGGATTTTGCTGCTGGTCAGGCAGCGGAGTTGGGGGCTGGCAGAGCTCCCTGTCCCCCCAGGGTGGCTCTGCTGATGCTGCAGCCTGGCAGCGCATGTGGCACGGCTCTGCTGGCGCGGGCAGTTGTCCAACTGCACCAGATCCACCCTCGCTGGCTGCTGGCAGCTGGGCATCTGCATCCCAGCCTGCCTGGAAGG
>NW_010442651.1:0-320 GCF_000710305.1 Buceros rhinoceros silvestris | reverse complement strand
CTTGGACTCAGAAAACTGCCAGAGATACCAACACCACCAACCTCCCAGTATTAGGTGGCCACGAGACCCTTTACAACTGGGGGCATCAGAGCTAGCGTAGCTGATTCATCCTCTCCCTCCTGGCTAGCGCGCCCACGGACATGACCGCTGCAGCTGGGCACGCTGTGCTGAGGACACTCTGTGGTGGGCATCAGCCAGCCTTTCTCAGCTCGGTTCCGCTCCTCAGCTGCAGAAGTGCTGGAATTCACGACCAGAGCCAACCAAACCTTTGGCTGCTATCACTTTCCCTGCTCCACTACACCACCAGCGCTGCTGTGAGA
>NW_010442650.1:0-320 GCF_000710305.1 Buceros rhinoceros silvestris | reverse complement strand
CCTGCTGCCGGACAACTGCTCCTGCCCTGGGAGAACACCACGCCGCTCCCCGCTGGTGTCTTCCCAGCCACTGTCACTGTGTGTTCCAGCTACCGCTTCCCGGCCTCGCAGGCCCCAGCCCCATCTGTGCCGTGTGCTGCCAGCCATTGCAGACTGGTAGGTTTTTTTCCTCTATCACATTTGTTCCTTTTAGCTGCTGCACCAGACTCCTCATCCTTAAATACTTGTTAATATCTTGTTCCGTTTTGTATATAATATTGTTCTGTTTTTATTAAAACCATTCTAGTTTCTGTCAACGGTTTGGCCAAGGTAAACCAAGG
>NW_010442649.1:0-320 GCF_000710305.1 Buceros rhinoceros silvestris | reverse complement strand
CTGAAAGCCCGCCGGCCGGGGCGGCCGAGGGGACGTTCAGGCGAGTCGGGGTCACCACCTCCTCCTAGGAGGTGTCAAAATTCCGGAGAACCTCCAGTTTGGGGTCACCAATGCTCTTGAGAACCTTGTTTGGGGTCACCAAAGTCCTTGAGAACCTCGTTTGGGGTCACCAAAGTCCTTGAGAACCTCCAGTTTGGGCCCGTCTTGGAGCAGCCCCAGTCCCGTCGTAGCACCGTCGGGTTCCCCGCGGCGGCTCTGGGGTTATGGCGGGAAGAAGAGGAACCACCTGCGGCCGCGGCAGGACAATGTCGCTCGGGTCC
>NW_010442648.1:0-320 GCF_000710305.1 Buceros rhinoceros silvestris | reverse complement strand
GTCTCCTCTGTGGTGGGAGCAGAGCCAGCTTCTGATTGAGAAGTGGTGTGAGCTCATCGCTAGTGGGGTTTGGTTTGATGCAGCCCTGCAGCACGGACCAGGCTGCTTCCCTTTCTGCTTTCAAAGGCCTGTCTGGCCCTCTGCTCCCTGCGATGGAATTTCGAGACAGCATCTTGCCTTCCGTGTTCACAGGCTCCTGCAGCGCAGTCCCCCGTGTCAGATCATGTTGCTTTTGCCCTCGCCCACGCTTAAAGGGGTAGAGATGAGCAGGTCCCTCCCCGTTGTGCCCTTGCCTTGGTGCCCGATACCCCCCCCACCCC
>NW_010442647.1:0-320 GCF_000710305.1 Buceros rhinoceros silvestris | reverse complement strand
CACTCTCTTCTCTTTGCTCCTTCAGGAAGGTGGGAATGCAGTGAGGTAGACAGACAGAGGCCATCTCGCTTCTGAGATAAAAAAGCTAAATTCAGTTCAGAATGAACCAACGCACAAAAAAAACCCCACTCAGCAAAGACTTGCCCCAGTTCATCTACAGCAAAAATATGTTGTTTGCAGGTACAGGGCTCATGGAAAACACACTGGTGACACCCAATGAGCCCCACACAATAACAGCCAAGCGCGACGTGATGGATGGGTTGCACGCATGCACAGCACGAAACACGCTCCAAAAACAGAGAAAGCAAAAAAAGGCACCC
>NW_010442646.1:0-320 GCF_000710305.1 Buceros rhinoceros silvestris | reverse complement strand
GATCTCTGCTCTGCAGCCTACATCCTGTGTGAATTGCTCCTACAGAGTGACTGATTCACTGGAAAATTCATGGTCAATGGAAAGAGGATGAAAGGTGCTTTGTTCCTTTTCCTCTTGTCGTGGCTATGAACATCCCAGTCAGTTCAGTAGCAAAATAAACAAGCATTCATTCTGCTCTTTCTTCTTCAGTCAGTTTTTTCATTTGAATTGTTTAAGATTTCAGTTGTTTAAGACGACAAGGTTCAAGGGGGACCTTATCAATACCTGGAGGGAGAGTGCAAAGAGGATGGTGCCCTGTGACAGGACCAGAGGCAGTGGGC
>NW_010442645.1:0-320 GCF_000710305.1 Buceros rhinoceros silvestris | reverse complement strand
GCTCTGCCCAGGGTAAGGTGGGCTGATGAGACCCTTCCTTGCTTCATCTGAGTGGGTTTTGCTCATCGCTTTTATCACACTGGAACCTGTAAGGGGATTTTCTGTAGACAAAATGGCTATAAAAAAATGAAGTGCTTTTGTTGGTGAGTCACCTGGCAATTCCACCTGGATCCTCAACACAGCTGTCAGCAGATGTGAGTGACTCCTTAACGTCCAGGGCCGCTCTTTACCCTTTATTTCCCCTCTGTTCTCCTTGTGTTCTCAAGTGATGGGATGAAACCCGAAAGCAGGTTGTGATGGAGAGCATCTCCAGTCAGCAG
>NW_010442644.1:0-320 GCF_000710305.1 Buceros rhinoceros silvestris | reverse complement strand
GAGGGGAGCAGCCGCCCCGCCTCCTGCCTTCAGGCTGCTCAAAAGCCAGGCAGGGTGCCAGTGCGGGACACGGAGCACTGCCCAGGGTTGTTCTGGTACTGGACAGCTTGAGGACCAAGTTTCACATTTAGTCTCTTCCTGGAAATCACTCCTTTCGTCTGGGAGGGGTGACACAAGCAGCACCAGCCCAGCCTGTTACAGGAAGTCAGCAGGTCCGGTGGGCCGGGGTTTGGGCCAGGATTTGCTGGATGTGGCTTTCCAGCACGTCTCACACGTTTCCCCAAGAAGAGTTTTGGGGCTGGACATGCTGCAGCTACTGG
>NW_010442643.1:0-319 GCF_000710305.1 Buceros rhinoceros silvestris | reverse complement strand
CGGGGCCGGCCGTCCAGACGAGCCGTCCCCTCCTCGCCGTGCCCTGCTCGCCCTGATAATAAACCTTGAGGTTTGCAGACAAACCCCCGGGCAGCCGGAGATTATTCAAGCAGGAGTCGCGGTGCAGATAAACACAACCGAAGGCGAATGGGAGGCGAAGGGGAAGGGGGAGGCGGCGAGGGGGGGAAAGGAAAAAGTAAAAAAGTTTGTTTTAATTAGATGCGCTAAAAAAATAAAGGGTTGCTCTGTCCCATCCCTTTACCCCATGTGTGGGACCAGTGGTGAGGATGGATTTGGGGTTCATGGTCCTGGGAGAGGT
>NW_010442642.1:0-320 GCF_000710305.1 Buceros rhinoceros silvestris | reverse complement strand
GCCCCCCGCCATGACACAAAGCCAGGTCCCCACTGTGCAACAGGAGGCTGCCGAAGTCCACTCCGGCACAAAAGGACAGCTTCCTCTCCACATGCCTCCAAGCTGCCACCTTATCCCATGCTCTCCAGCACCCCCAAGCCTACCATCAGCCCCTGCGGCCAACCACACCGCCACAAAAACACACTACAGCTGGACATGACCTTCCTCAACACCAACTGTCCGGTCCACCATCCCTCAAACAACCGTCCTACTCTCGCCACCCAGATGACCTGGCACAAACCGCGCTGCCTGCCGCTGTCGCTACAACACGCCAACTGCCA
>NW_010442641.1:0-320 GCF_000710305.1 Buceros rhinoceros silvestris | reverse complement strand
CCACCCCCAGGCACCCACCAGCACCCTCCAGCCGAGCGAGGAGGAGGTATGAGCAAGGAGGAAGCACCACGGATGTGCTTCCAGTGCTGAGGGAAACCACACAAACCCTGCAGGATGCTCAGGGCCAGTGGGAGTTTTGGACATGAGGATGGTAGAGCAGAGCCAAGTGTCCTCGTCCCTTGAGACAAGGAGGAGAATGGAGCCAGCCAGCACCTGAACTGGGATTTCCCACCTCAAAAATGGAAGGAAAACAGTCGGGATTTGGGTTAGTTCTGCAGCAGCGCTGCCACCGGAGCATTGCCGCTTGCTGCTGCTGCTGC
>NW_010442640.1:0-320 GCF_000710305.1 Buceros rhinoceros silvestris | reverse complement strand
CCTTCCTGGCACTGGTGAGTAGAGAGGCGGGTGTAGAGTCACGCACATGACAATGGCTTGGACACTTGGCCCTGCTTCATGGCAGTAAAAGAGCTGAGTTGGCTAAACCACCTGAGAATCCTCCCGTCGCAGGGGCTTTAAGGACTAAGAGAACATAAACCATCCAAGCCTCTAACTCGCGCTTGGTACAATTTATACCCAAATACATCAACCACACTCAACACTGCACAGAGGTGAGCAACACAGCAGCATCTTTAATGGCAGTCTGTGCTGGGCGGTCACACCTAGGGACACCAGGCACAGAGCTGCGGTTCTATGCC
>NW_010442639.1:0-320 GCF_000710305.1 Buceros rhinoceros silvestris | reverse complement strand
CTTCATTTTATAACAGTAATGACCAATGTTGCCAAGTGTTTGGGCAAAAACTGTAGAGGAAAGACAAATGGTTCAATTTATAATTTCCTTTCCATGGGAAACACCCGTTGCCTGAGATTTCTTTGGAAGAAATCCTTTGTAGAGCAATCCTTTATCCCGTTTGTGGCAGTTTTTCATTCACTGATCTCACTAGGCTTTCAAGAGACAGAAAGTGTTATTATCGCATTGTAGCAGGGAGGAAAACTAAGGTGAAGCGGCCTCTTCCAAAGCTTGAGGAAAATAGCAAGGGAGGATGAAAAGCATGAGGATTTTACATCAGT
>NW_010442638.1:0-320 GCF_000710305.1 Buceros rhinoceros silvestris | reverse complement strand
TTTTTTTTTATTAAGATAAATTGCTTTTGAAAATCTCGGATAGTTTTTTTTTACCGTCCCAAAATACTAAGAAAACTCTAAGTAAGAAAAAATTAAAGGGTATTCATACTCTGTTCAAGAAAATAAGCCTTCAATATTTCGTGAATTTATCCTGATTCTTACAGACTTGTTCAGAACAGTTCAGTTTCACCACCCATCTTCTTTCTCAGGATGGTAATGAATGTTTTTGTTAGTTTAGATTAGTACCTTCACTGGCACCAGTCACTTCAGTAGGTCAAAGTTAACATTTTGATTCACCTACGTAAATCCTTGGAGATGTC
>NW_010442637.1:0-320 GCF_000710305.1 Buceros rhinoceros silvestris | reverse complement strand
GCTACAACTGTGACAGCAGTTTTGTTTGGGAAATGTTTGTAAAAGGGAACTTTCGTATTCACTCTGAACCTTACATGACTAGAATTTGGTTTACAGTCCTTTCAGAAACAATTTTAACACTAGTGTCCTTAATGATTTTTTAAGAAAAGGATTGGTCTTAAATTTACGTGTATACTATTGTAAATAAATATGGTTTACAGTCCTCTTGGACAATTTGTTTTTCACTCACGTCCTTAATCCTTTTTCTCAAAAGGATCCATCGTAAACTATTTGTATAATATTGTCTGTCAACAAATAATTGTCTTTTTTTTTTTTTCAAT
>NW_010442636.1:0-320 GCF_000710305.1 Buceros rhinoceros silvestris | reverse complement strand
ATCTTAGAATTTTACCCAAATTCCAGAATTTTGACCCAAATTGCAGAATTTTCCTCAAATCCCAGAATTTCCCCCAATCCCATTATTCTCCTCACAGTTCCTCACCCCCCCCAGCCCCGGGGGCCGTTTTGTCCCCCCGGGGGGTGGGGGTGTCTCCGGGGACCCCCCAGGGCTGCGGCAAACTAGGGGGTTGGCCCCGCCCGGCAGGGGGCGGCCCCACCCAGGGGGTTTTTGGGCCCCCCTGAGTCACTGTGGGGCTGGTGCTGGTGCTGCTAATCTTGGTTGGATCCTCACGGTGCTTCAGGCCATGACAAAAACCT
>NW_010442635.1:0-320 GCF_000710305.1 Buceros rhinoceros silvestris | reverse complement strand
CGGGAAGGCTGGTGCCAAGGGAAGAGGGGGCCTGGGCTCCACTGCCCCCTGCGCCCTCGCCTGGCGCCGTCTGCGCTGGGGCGCGGAGGTTTCCTCGGGGCCTCATTTTTCCTGCCCACGTTTGCAGGTGGACTCGGGGATGCTGTTGACCAGTGGGAAGAGACCGGGAGAGATTTCAAAGTGGTTCTTGGGTCTGGTTTTTCGTTTGGTATTTTTTTCAAGAAATAAGCCTCCCTTAGGGGATTTCGGACGTCTAGAGGGTTAGGAGACCTGAGAACGAGCAGGGAAAAGCCGACAGCGGAGCGCTAGGACACGAGCCA
>NW_010442634.1:0-320 GCF_000710305.1 Buceros rhinoceros silvestris | reverse complement strand
GCCTTGACCTGCTCGTGTCTTGTAATGTCTGCAGCCACCCCTGAGAAACTGCAGAGAGCTCTGACGGGCTGCTGTTCTCTGATAAAAGGCAGCAAGAGAACATTCAATTTCAAAGGGTTGCTTCTAAAGGACAGTGCTTGTTGTAAGGTGGGTGCAATACAAAATAAGACTATTTTTGCTGGACCAAATTTTGCTGTCAGTTACAGCCCTGCAATTCCAAGAACAGCTGGGATTTGCATCTGGGCAACTGATAGGAAACTGAACTTTTTATGTATTAAGGCAGGAGCAGCAATTTCTATTACAGATTTGCCTCCCCCCCC
>NW_010442633.1:0-320 GCF_000710305.1 Buceros rhinoceros silvestris | reverse complement strand
TTTTTTTTTTTTTTTAACTCAGCCTATGTCATTAATAGCATGTAAATCTCCATTTCTTGTGGAACCATTCATATGACAGAAATTTTATTGAGAAACGAGGCTAAGACACTTGAATTCAAAGAAAGAATTCTTATGGGATATAAAATAGATGCCATGGGATATACTAGTGCTGTAAAATTTGGTTCAGTAGAACTACAGAGGGGAAGCATCAAGGACGGTAAAGCAAGGAGAGCATCCACTCCTATCACTGCTGTGAATGCTTAAAGAAAAACCATTCCCTTCCTTGCTCATCCTTTGTTATAAGAACGAAGCTTTGTACT
>NW_010442632.1:0-320 GCF_000710305.1 Buceros rhinoceros silvestris | reverse complement strand
CCCAAATTGGAGAGTGAGGCATTGCAGGCTGCGGTGTCGATGGGTTTGGGCCACCTCCTGAGGAGCAGGGAGGGTCACACATGTTCTGTGGGCAGCGTGAAGGCCAGGCCAAGCTCTGGTGGGCCAGCGTGGTGTTGGACGTCTCTCTGTTCTGCAGCCTGGCGCCAAGAAGCCTTCCTGCTCAGGCGAGCTGAAGGCCAAAGGGCACATGGCAGAAGCTGTCAAGACGGGAAGAACGTAGGAGAAGCACCACGTGAGGCTTCTGTGGGTGGAGGTCCATGGTGGGAACTGGTCATCGCAGTGTGGACCGTCTTGTTGAA
>NW_010442631.1:0-320 GCF_000710305.1 Buceros rhinoceros silvestris | reverse complement strand
CATGGAGGTCCCCCATGTGTGCCGTGGAGGCAAGCGTCTCACCCCGCCGGCCCCCTATTGCCGCCACCACGGGGATGCCCGGCTGGGGCAGCCGTGTGTGACAGGTCTCTTCAGACCAGAGCCAGTCCAGAGCAGTTCTCTGAAACGAGGGCAATTAAAGTAATGGGAAAATGGAAAGTACTCATCAGGGAGCTGCAGCGGCAGAGGGAGAAGGCGCTGCGGTGAGTCAGGGATCCAAACCGAAGCCCCAGCGCCAGGTAAACAAGCTGCAAACCAGGAGCTGTTAGTCACCAGCTGTGCCAGCCCCAGCCTGGCAAAAC
>NW_010442630.1:0-319 GCF_000710305.1 Buceros rhinoceros silvestris | reverse complement strand
CTCGGGTCTCCCCCAGATCTTTCTGCCAAAGGCTCCAGATAGATAGGGCCATTCTCCCTGGCTGCTGATGTCAACAATGTATTGCAGATGTTCTGGAGTGCGCTACCTATAGTGCGCTATAGATCGGTCCATGGCAAATGGTAGGACTGTGTTTCTGCCCCTGGGGCAGTTGCTTCTGGGTGTACTGAATGCCTGTCTGGGTCAAAGTAAACTGTGTCCTACACTCTGGTGCTATAGGAATAGAGTAAAATGCATTGATAATATCAGTTTTGGCTGCTACTGGAGTTCTAACATGTCTGCCATGGCAGCACTCAGTTGC
>NW_010442629.1:0-319 GCF_000710305.1 Buceros rhinoceros silvestris | reverse complement strand
GAAGATGTTGATCTTGAGGAAATTGCTGGGCACCAGTTTGAGTTCCATCACCACCACCCCCCGCCTGATTTTTATTATTTAGAAAATAGTACCATAAAATTAAAGTCACCAGCTGTTCTCACCCTTCATGTGCTGCCAATATCTCTCTTTCACTTGGAACTCAGTAGACCTCAGATCCTTTGTTCCCCAACTTGAAAACCACAATGATCAGCCTCAAGTCTTCCTGGGTGCTTTCTGCCAGAGTCTTTTTCTGGAGGTGGTCATGCTGGACTGTTTCCTGAGGAGGGAACATGCCACATGGCCAGAGGGAACCTGTGAG
>NW_010442628.1:0-320 GCF_000710305.1 Buceros rhinoceros silvestris | reverse complement strand
TGCTGCAGAGCGGAGCACGGGATGACCCTGCTGGGAGCCTCTCTCTTGTTCAGACGGTGCTAAAGGACGGGATATTTATGAGAAAGCAGCTCCTTAAGAGAAGATTGAAAGCACACACAAAAAAAAAAAGTCCCTAGCTATGCCAAGAGATGCAGGCTTGGTTTCCAAGGATGTTTATTGCCGGCTCGTCTTGACCCTCACCCCAGCACGCTAGGATGGGTGAGTCAGGGAGAAGCGTGGCTGATACCCGCATGATTCAACATGGCACAGAGATTCAGAGCCAGTGATGTGGGGTTGTTTGGCGTTTGGGTTGTTGGTTA
>NW_010442627.1:0-319 GCF_000710305.1 Buceros rhinoceros silvestris | reverse complement strand
TGTAATATTTTTTATTCTTTTTGATGTGGAAGATAAGACAGAACCAGTAGAAGCAAACTCAGTAAGGAGGAAAAAAAAAAAGATTGGAGAACAGTATCAAGTCACTGTAAAGCAAAATCTACATAAAACAAAACTACATTATTTTCAAATATAGAATTCCATTTCTGGCATGATAACTAAAGGTAACGAGCAAAACACAGATTCTGCTTAGGTTTTCAGCATGGCAATGGTATGGTCATATTCACAGCACTACTGGGAATAATTTCCTTTCCTAATCATTGTCTTCCAAGGGAAATATTCTGTTCAATTTTTAAATTAC
>NW_010442626.1:0-319 GCF_000710305.1 Buceros rhinoceros silvestris | reverse complement strand
ATAAGAGTAACTGTGAGAATGGCAGACCTCCAACTGCACGGTGAAAAGGTTTATTAATTACAGCAGCAGAAGTAGCAGTGCATAATTTAGACAAAAACATTCAGTTCATGGACTGAGAGAATATGAGTTTATGTCAGAATACAGCCCTTCAAATGCATCACTCATCTATTCTGTAATTCTTCTGACTTTATAAGACATTAGTTGCTTCAGTAAGTATCACCTGTGAGATGAAAACTTTTTTACCTTAAGAAATGATTTATAAAAATCAAATTGGTTCCTGTTATGGTGGTTAAATTCCCTAGAAATAGTCTCCTGGAAA
>NW_010442625.1:0-319 GCF_000710305.1 Buceros rhinoceros silvestris | reverse complement strand
ACACTTTCTTCTTCACTTATTTGCTGTAGTTTTTCCCAAAGTACATGTACGCTGCCAGAGCTCCAAGAAACTGGAAGCAGATCATGAGCCCATGCCAAAACAGTTTGCTTCTTGACAAAACCTTCCGTTTGAGGTGTGTCATGATGTTAAACACAGCACATCTATGGTTGTCTAACAGCAAAGGCAAAGCTTACCTTTATGTAATCTTACAAAAAGAAGCAATGGGGCTTTGTGTTTCTGGATGAAAGGTGTTAAACTTTTATGGCATCGTTTATGGGAACCAGCTTCAAATATATCTGAGCAAAAAGGAGAACAGACT
>NW_010442624.1:0-319 GCF_000710305.1 Buceros rhinoceros silvestris | reverse complement strand
TGATCTGAAGGGTCTTCCCCAGCCTAAATGATTCCCTGATTCTAGGGGCTAATGGTACCCGGGGCTGCACCAGGAGAAGTATTTCCAGCAATCAGGGAGGTGATCCTGCCACTCTGCTCAGCCCTGCTGAGGTCACACCTAGAGTACTGGCTCAACAGCTTGGGAACCCAGTGCAACAGGGAGTTGGATAAACCAGGGAGAGGCCAGTGGAGGCCAAGAAGGGGATAATGGGACTGGAGTACCTCTTACAAGAGGAAAACCTCAGAGAGCTGGGACTATTTATCCAGCCGTCAGGACTGCCAGGTCCCAGAGTCCTGGG
>NW_010442623.1:0-319 GCF_000710305.1 Buceros rhinoceros silvestris | reverse complement strand
AAAACAAACAGCAGGTGGACCAGGCTGCTAATATTGAAATGGCTCAATGGATTTGGACTGACAATATAAGGGTGAATTATTTATAGCTTGGTGGGCCCTTTGACACCTCAGGTCATCAAGGAAGGGATGAAACATATCGAGGTGTGGGCGTGAGCATGGACACTACCATACAGGTTATCCTTGAATGCAAAACATGTGCTTAAATCAAGCAAGCCAAGTGGTTAACGCCTTTGTGGTATGGAGAACCATGGCTGAAGCATAAATATAGAGATGCCTGGCAGATTTATTATATCACACTCCCACAAACCTGCCAAGGCAA
>NW_010442622.1:0-319 GCF_000710305.1 Buceros rhinoceros silvestris | reverse complement strand
CCCCGGGGAGCCACAGCGTGGCTGCAGAGAGCCCTAATGGAGAACCGTGAGCCCGGAGCGGGGGAAACGCCCCGCAGTTTGTCCTGTCTGTCCGCCTGTGCCACGTCCCCGCTGCCTACCAAGAGCACAGCATGACCTCCCACAGCGTCTGACGGAGCTCCCGGCTCCGGAAGGCGTAAATGAGGGGGTCAACGAGCGAGTTGCAGATGATGAGGACGTGGAAGAGGTTGAAGTAACTGGAGAAGCAGGTGCAGAAAGGGTTGGTGGGGCAGGTGACGACGAGGATGAGGGGGAAGAAGGAAGGCCCCCAGCAGATGAA
>NW_010442621.1:0-319 GCF_000710305.1 Buceros rhinoceros silvestris | reverse complement strand
CCAGCATCCAGGGAGCAGTTCCGCACCGAGCAGGTGACGATCGTGTCCTGGGTATCGCTGAAGTCCCAGCGAATCCACACTGGGAAGTGAGGGGAACCCCTGAACATGTAGGAGACAGGCAGGAGCACGGACTGACCCACGGTACCACTGACCGAATCCTGATGGACATCGATGATGATACCCAGGTTCTTCCCTGCAGAGAAGAGGAAGGGGCAGATCGGTAACTCTCTCCCCTCTCCGAGCCCAGCCCCATCCGGGAGTTCGCAGCCCCCTCACCCCATCGCCCCGTGTGCCGCAGCCCCATGCACAGGAGCTGCTC
>NW_010442620.1:0-319 GCF_000710305.1 Buceros rhinoceros silvestris | reverse complement strand
GTGGCTAGAACAAGCAGCGAAGGTCACCATGCACGAACCAGTACCCTCCACCCTAAAGCCATGGTGAGGGGCCATGCCCTGGGCAGGGGAGGGTGGAAAAGGCAAGAGGGGGCAAGGCCAGCCCAAAAGACCCCAGACAGACCTCTCCAGGCACGAGCTACACTCACAGCAGCCTGCACTGGCACCCATGCAGCAAAGGAGCAGGATCTGTCCCTTCTCTCCCAGTGACACTCGTGTGCACTTCTCCTTGCTCCTTCCCTGGGACCCTGGGTGTCGAGACCAGCCATTGTCACCTGCTGCGGCTTTCCCTGGGGGGGGA
>NW_010442619.1:0-319 GCF_000710305.1 Buceros rhinoceros silvestris | reverse complement strand
CCCCCCCCCCCCCCCCCCCCAAAAAAAGAGAAAATTAGATGATTGTGAGTTATGCACCGACTGCCCAAAGGAATATAGGAGCATTCCACAAATAACTGAGACTTAAGTAACCTTAAACAAAACACACCAGTTGGCCAAACAGTAGTGCGTGTTTACAGATAGTACATTAAAAACAGTGAAATAAAACATACATTAAACAATAGTCAAATGTAAAGAATTTACATGTAGTTGTCTGATCTCTCTGTATGGAAAACCATGAAAGAAAGTCTGCAGTCACTAACGAGTGGCAAAGAGGAGCGCGTTGTACTGCTTGGTGTAG
>NW_010442618.1:0-319 GCF_000710305.1 Buceros rhinoceros silvestris | reverse complement strand
AAAATTCCTGAGATTTGTGTGTTGGCTCACATCTCCTGCCTGTTGACGTCCCCAGGAATGGCAGCCCCCTTCTGGGGTACCAAAGTCTCCTCCTGGATTTGTGTTACCTGCAAACATGCTTAGGGTGAGCTCTATTCCATCGCCCGTCTTCATTAATGAAGATGTTAAACCATCCTGGCCCAGGTATTGACTCCCAGTGTACATCAGTAAGGCCAGATCTCCAGCTGGGCTTTGTGCCACTGGTCACAGACCTTTGAGGCTGGCAGTTAAGGCAATGTTTTGGGCTCAGAGGCCCAGGATTTCTGAGGGCAGCTCTTGA
>NW_010442617.1:0-319 GCF_000710305.1 Buceros rhinoceros silvestris | reverse complement strand
ACTAAGCACCATGCAGCCACTTGCTCACTCCCCTCTACATCTGGGACAAGGGGAAGAGGTAGGGAGGGAGAAGAAAAAAGGTAAAAATAAAACCACGTGGATTAAGATGAGTTAACTTACACAACACAAAGAGTGAGAGAAAATAATAAGAATAAAAATAATAATGCAAGTAATATACACTGCATTGCTTACTGCCACCACCACCACACTGAGCCACACCACTGTTTGAAAACTGCGTGTACTCTCAGGCTAAACCCCGCTTACACATACTGGGCATGACATCAGTACAGTGTTGAATATCCCATTGGCTGGTTCGGTC
>NW_010442616.1:0-319 GCF_000710305.1 Buceros rhinoceros silvestris | reverse complement strand
CACAAGTTGAGTGGGTTGAAATGAAACTCAATGCAAAAAGTAGGAGTATCAGGGAGAAATGCTCTATCAGGAGATACCTTCTGGGAAAATCTAAAAGTTAAAAAAAACCCTAATCTAGAGGGAAAAACCCACCTTAGTCTGGGAAAATAAAACCCTGGGGCCCGTTTGTGTCTCAGGAGGACAGCGTCCTTGGCTTGGCGAGGAAACCCGGCACGGAAATCCAGTCAATCGCATGAAACTCGATTGTGAGGGGAGGGAAATGTAAATAAAAGAACTCGTGCACCTGAGGGGGCCCACGGCGGCTGCGGCTCCTGGGGTC
>NW_010442615.1:0-319 GCF_000710305.1 Buceros rhinoceros silvestris | reverse complement strand
CTTTATACTAACTGATGGCCACTGGAGTCAAGTTTCTCAGATACTTCACAGGCTCTGAAAGCACAAGCAATATCAAGAGCTCAAAACTGTCTACTGAAGAACATACCTCAATGTGCAAGACATTTCACCATTCTGAAGCTGAAAAACTAGGATCTGGGTTATTACTGCCTGCAGAGATAGATGAGAATAAATATTAGAACCACTTGCCTCAAATACAGAAAATCCCTTTGGAGCCCAGAATTCACTGTTTTGACCCTAAAGCATCATCCTTCTAACACCAACTGGTCACGGAGACAGCTGCTGACAAAATACAAACCAT
>NW_010442614.1:0-319 GCF_000710305.1 Buceros rhinoceros silvestris | reverse complement strand
GTGACCTCAGCTCACACTGACCAGGGTATAAATGGAGTTCTGCTGGAGAACTGTGTTGAGTTGGTTCTCCACGGAGCAGCAGGAAGTGAGGTTGGGGACTCTCCCCTTGGATCAGGATACTGATCGAGGAGACTTTCCGGGACTGCCCTTGGAGTAAGATGATAATCCCCTGGGACTGAGTGCCCGTCACGCTGGAGTTGGTGAGTGACCCTTTTGCTACTTCCAAGTGGGAGATTATCCCTTTCTATGAGTGAGGTGTGAACCCTGTGGTTCATCTTCCTTAGATCATGTTCTTCAGTGCTCAGGAATCTGTTGTGCA
>NW_010442613.1:0-319 GCF_000710305.1 Buceros rhinoceros silvestris | reverse complement strand
CTGCGGTAGGTGTAAGCCGGGGTGGCCGTGGCACCGGTGCAAGGGGGGAAAAGCACGGCCGGGCGCGGCACTGACACAGGACTTTTCCTCGCAGGATTGCGGAGGAGGAGCCAGAGGGTGGCTGCGGGGTCGAGGCACCCTCGGGGTCCATGTAGCAGTGCTGAGCAGCCGGGCCTGGGAGAAGCAGGGGACAGCCAGGCTCTCCCACGACACTAAGCGTACCAGACACAGTGCAATGGTTAATAAAAGGCAGACAGTGGTGCCCGCATGAGGCTCTGGCTGTGTCCTGCCAACCCCTGGCCTTCCCCCAGGCCTGCTG
>NW_010442612.1:0-319 GCF_000710305.1 Buceros rhinoceros silvestris | reverse complement strand
TTTTTTTTTTTTTTTTTTGCAGTGCGGGTCAGAAATTCCATCCCTCTATCACTAGCCCCAGAGCAGGAAAAACAACTCTTCTTTAGTCACTCCAATGCACCGAGAGAGAAAGAGCATCTATACAAACGGCATGAAGTCGCATAGCTGTGGCATGGCAGATAACTTTTCTGTCACACAGCTCTCGTCAGAAAGTTGAGCAGAACCCAGTGGAGAGAGGGAAACAGAAGATGTTATCTACATGACATCTGCAAGACCTGAGCCAGTTGATGAGTATCTGCAGAAGCGGTTGGTCATGACGGATAGGTTCCCTGATGTAAAA
>NW_010442611.1:0-319 GCF_000710305.1 Buceros rhinoceros silvestris | reverse complement strand
TCTTCATCACGGTCTGAAAAAGGCATTAGACAGGACCACGGCTAGTACATCAGCTAATGAAACATCGCTCAGCTCTTAGCCGTAACAAAATACTTTTTCCCCCCATTAAGGTCTGCTCCGCAAGGCTTCTCTGGCTCATGTCTCTGCCAATTAACCGTTGCCATGCTGAAAATTAAATGTTCTCCCCACTAATGCACTGCAGTTCATTGTCCGAAACGACCGTCTTGTGATGGTTGTTCATGAACATGCCAAGTCTCGTGTTCATCAGCAAGAAATTCATCCCAGGTAAAGAAGGTCAGGGTGAAGTGACACTATGACA
>NW_010442610.1:0-319 GCF_000710305.1 Buceros rhinoceros silvestris | reverse complement strand
GGTTTTGCTGGTTTTGGGGGACAGAGAAAGTGGTGGCTGATCATCAGAAATGGTCTGCCCTTCCAGTAAGGAGCAGAGCCCTCCCCGGCCAGGCCTGTTCGGGGCCTCGCGCCGGAGGAAGCGCTCATTGTCAGTCTGGGCCAGTTCCTAACGAGCAGCCTTGCAGTCATTTAGAAAAATTATGTGAGAAGTTGGCAAATAATAGCCACCATAATTTTCCCCTCGGGCTGAAATGGGCATATAACTCGCTGGGACGAGGTAGGTGCTGGCAGAAATGTCGTCAGAGCCATGCTGGCAGATGCGCTGAAGTGCTTTCGAG
>NW_010442609.1:0-319 GCF_000710305.1 Buceros rhinoceros silvestris | reverse complement strand
GGGCCGGCCGCCGCGCTGCGCGTGGTGCGGGTGTGCAGGCGGAGCAGCTTCTCCTCAAGGGTAACAATTCAGGCATATTTCTCAGGGCTGATTTTTAAGCATTGTGAAAATATTTGTGTAAGCAAAGACCCACTTGTGAGTTTACAACGACTTCCTGGAATGCTCAGGCAGCCGCAGGAGGTGATTTATGAAGAGATGCTGAGACACGACTCTTCGTTATAAACAAATCCCAGAGCTGCCCCCTGGCTCCCATCACACCTCCAGGGCACACAGACTTCTGCCTCGTCGGTTGTGAGCAGCTTTCCCGCTCCCCGCAGCC
>NW_010442608.1:0-319 GCF_000710305.1 Buceros rhinoceros silvestris | reverse complement strand
TCAGTTACTCCTACCTCCCCTCCCCCGGTCCCCCCAGCTGCCCCTAGGTAACCCCCAGCTGATCCCAGTTGCCCCCTGGATTCCCTCCTGCAGCTCCACAGCTGCCCTCAAGTCACCCCCAGCTGTACCCAGTCACCTCTGGCAGTTACCTGGAGCCCAGTCTTACTTCGCTGCTCCCTACCTAACTCCAGATGCCCCCAGTTACTCCCAGCTGCTCCCAGTTGTCTACTGGATTCTCTTCCATAACCCTACATCTGCTCTCCAATCACCTCTCGCTGCCCCCAGTCAGCCCGGCTGTCACTCATCTAACTCCAAGACA
>NW_010442607.1:0-319 GCF_000710305.1 Buceros rhinoceros silvestris | reverse complement strand
GTCCTGCTGGGATGTGCTGGGGGCGGGGGGGGCGCGCTGTGCTGTTGGTCAAACAGCAGCTCCCCATTCCACTGCCTTCGCCTCTTGGTGCCACCCTGCTGCCGGGTAGGGGCACCCACGGGTGCCTGGGGGAGACATCCCCCCCAGGAGGAGCATGGTGGGGCCATGGCTCCGTGGGGGGGTGCGTGAGCTGGGGTCTCGCTGGGCTCACTCCTCTTGGTGGGAGGAGAAGCTGCTGAAGCACCAGTGGTGGCCCACAGGGACATCACTGGAGTTGAGCTGCGGCGAGTGTTTCGGCTGGGCCGGGCCAGAGGGCGCG
>NW_010442606.1:0-319 GCF_000710305.1 Buceros rhinoceros silvestris | reverse complement strand
ATACTGTAGAAGAAAATGGTTTCATATTTCATTATGTTTTTATCTTTGTGTATTGATTCTGCCTCAGGAAAATTCAGTGTAGTTTCTCTCATACGAATGATGAAAGCTCTGCTTTTCAGCTTGCTTGAGGGTAAGTGGGAAAGACATTGGGTCCAAAGGAATTAGATTAGAGGTCTCCCCAGAACCTCTCAAGCCATAAGACTTTTGAGACTCTAGTAATCGTTGCACTAAAGTATATCTATGGACACCTCTGTAGGTACAAATTACAGTGAAGCTCAGATCTACAAAATGAGGGGGGAAATAGTGTCATCATCATCAT
>NW_010442605.1:0-319 GCF_000710305.1 Buceros rhinoceros silvestris | reverse complement strand
TGTCTTTCTTGGGAAGCTAGTGGGCTGGACAGATTGTAAAGTGTTTGGGAAATCCCCCTTCCAGGCCAGGGATTTTAATAATCATCTCTATAGATCTTCCTGGCCTCTTTTCGTGGCACTGAGCCCCAAGAGAAAGATGAGGGGGTCAAGAGTGGCCCATAACCACCAGAGTTGGAAGGCAGCGAGAAGCACAGGTTCGTAAGCGAGGAGCACGGGTTCATCAGCGAGGCTGAGCAGCTTCTGGTTTGTCTTCTCCATCTTCTCCAGCAGCCGCATTGCGTCCTGCTCCTGCTTCTCCTTGTGCTGCTGCAGCACCTCT
>NW_010442604.1:0-319 GCF_000710305.1 Buceros rhinoceros silvestris | reverse complement strand
AAATAACTTTTTCAGATAAAGTAATAATGTGAAATGCTTTCAGATGGCTAGAAAGAATAACAGAATATTAACTGAATCCATTATTTTATAGGATCATTAGCAAAAAGATATAGTCTCAGTAGAAGTTCTGGAAAAGATTCATTAGTACTTTGAGGAGATTTTTAGCATTTTTCAATTCTGTTGAGCTTACACTAGTCTCCGTCAACAGTGTTATTGTTCACATGTTCAAGAGAAAAAAAGCAACATGCAAATGCAGGGACTGAGCAGTAATGAGTAGGTTTTGTTAGCACTCTCTTACATAGAGATAGTGGGGTAAACA
>NW_010442603.1:0-319 GCF_000710305.1 Buceros rhinoceros silvestris | reverse complement strand
CGGCTGACACAAGCGTCCCAGGGCAGGGACCGCAGCCAAGGGAGCTCCCTGGGGATGATGCAGCTCTCGGTTAACGATGCTCCTGGGGGGAGTCCGGCTTGTGCAAGACTGAGCACCCCCAACCCCTCAACCGGCCCTGCTTGTCCCTCTCCAGCATGGTGGCCATCCCCACCGCAGATGCGCGGGGGTCCCTGCCCCATGGCTCGCTCAGGTCAGGCTGTGGAGAGAGGCCACGGAAACGCTGCTGGAGCGGGACCCAGCCGCTGCCACCACGGGCCCTTAGAAGCTCTTCTCCCTCCCGAGTTCCCGTCACAGGACT
>NW_010442602.1:0-319 GCF_000710305.1 Buceros rhinoceros silvestris | reverse complement strand
CCTGTCCCCACATTGTCCCCAGTTCTGGGAGGTGATCAGCGACGAGCACGGCATCGACCCCACCGGCACCTACCACGGCGACAGCGACCTCCAGCTTGACCGCATCAGTGTCTACTACAATGAGGCCACCGGTATGTCGTCACCCACCCTGGTGTCACCTCCCCTCCTGGGGTCACCCCTCTGTCCCTGTCACCACCCCAGACCTGATGCCCTCAGCTCACCCTCCACCTCCCCAGGGTTTCAGGGTGGGGGTGGGAGCGGGGAGGTGACGTGGTGATGTCACCGTCACACCCCGGCGATGTCGCCATCACCCCCCTGG
>NW_010442601.1:0-319 GCF_000710305.1 Buceros rhinoceros silvestris | reverse complement strand
GCAGCTGGCAGCGGGGCCAAGTCTGCGCTGCGTTCCCGGGTTAGAGCAGCTGTGCTGTTTGGACCCTAGGTACTGCGGTTGAAGTTTGTGCTCTGCACTTCAACCCATCTCACATCGTTTGACTGATACATCAGCACGGATACCAGAGCTGGTGCTGTTAAGACAAGCAGCATGAGACTTTACAATTGCAACCAAAGGAATAATTCCGCTAGAAACAGTAGTTAGGACACTAGGGCACCTACCCTGGAGAAGACGTGGATCTTTTCCCACAGACCGTCATGAGTTCTACTACTTGAATACCGGTCAAGACATATTCCTG
>NW_010442600.1:0-319 GCF_000710305.1 Buceros rhinoceros silvestris | reverse complement strand
TCAGCACAAGAAGGACATTGACCTTTTGGAGAAGCTCCAGAGGAGGGACACAAAAGTGATCAGAGGGCTGAACTTCTGTGAAGAAAGGCTGAGAGAAAGAGAAGGCTCCGGGAGTCCTTGTTGTGGCCTTTTAGTACTTAAAGGAAGCGTATGTGAAAGATGGGGAGAGACTTTTTCTCAGGGCCTGTTGCGGCAGGGCAAGAAGTAATGGCTTTAAACTAGAAGTGGGGAGGTTCAGACTACATATAAGGAACAAATTATTTCCACTGAGAATGGTGAAACCCTGGAACAGGTTGCCCGGAGGGGTGGTAGATGCCCC
>NW_010442599.1:0-319 GCF_000710305.1 Buceros rhinoceros silvestris | reverse complement strand
TCGCCTTTACAGGCAAGTAACAAACTCCAGCAACTGGGACCAAAGAGTAACCTCTTTAGTCTAGAGTAGCAGCTATTATAAATAGTCTTGGAGGAGTTCAACAGCTGTATTAGTAGCTAAATTCCTATACTAAGTAAGGGATATAAAATAAGCATAACTGATCCATAATTCCACGCAGAAAAAACTTCCTGGCAGAAAACAGTTTCACAGGATCGTGCTGAATATGTAATACCCATTCAGGTAGGAGGAGCTTCTAGTAGGAATCAAAAATTAAAAAAACTGAATAAATGACACCATTAATGGGGGAGATACCAAATGA
>NW_010442598.1:0-319 GCF_000710305.1 Buceros rhinoceros silvestris | reverse complement strand
CGTGCGCAGGGAACCGGGGCAGGAGATGCCGTCAGTCCTGCACGGCATCACCCGCTACCGAACCAGAGAGAGCAGCGCCCCGGCCCCCGGCCCCCTCCTCCGCGGTACCTCGTACTGCTGCAGCAGCTGCACCATGGAGTCGCCCACGAAGAGCACGTCGGGCTCCTTGTCCTTGCAGTCCAGGACGAAGCGGTTGTGCTGTTCAGAAGAGAGCGGCAAGGTGAGCTCCCGGCCACCTCTGCTGCGGACAGACTGGGACAGCTGCCCCAGCAGCTCCCCTGCTGCCATTCCCTCTAGCACCCTCTTCTGTGTTAACCCG
>NW_010442597.1:0-319 GCF_000710305.1 Buceros rhinoceros silvestris | reverse complement strand
TTTTTTTTTTTCCCCCTCTTCAGTCCCGGCCTAAACAGCCATCCTGCCCTCTTCCAGACAGGAGAAAAAAATTAAAAATGGTGGCATGTCCTACACAGAAGTTTGGCACTGGCAGTGTATTTTCACAGTGGTGCTTTTCTGCAGGTTTGGAGCCAAGAGCTGGCTTTAAATTACAAACTGCAAAATGACAGAGCCCTGAGGTTTGGGCAGAAAGGACAGGAAGATTGATTGCTTCGTTAACAGCTGAACTCTTCTCCAGCTCCGACTGCCGACGTGCTCTCTGCCTCTGGGCAGACTGGGAGTACTTAACAGAGAGGCA
>NW_010442596.1:0-319 GCF_000710305.1 Buceros rhinoceros silvestris | reverse complement strand
TTCCGCAGCCACAGGTGCAGCTGGACAAACCCAGCCTGGGTTGGCACTGTCGGGGCACAAACACCCGCAGGGAGCCAGAGCGCAGAGTTTAAAAGGGCTAAAAAGACAAACCCTTTCATCTACCGGCTACAGCAGCAGGCCACAGGCTGGATCCGTGCAATGGGCTCACCCACCTGAGCAGAAGGGACTGTCGCAGCCATCCCAGGCAGAGGTGGGAGCAGGGAGGGTCTTGCCAGCCTCAGGGAGATACTGTCCCTCCCCCGGAATGTGACGGCAGGTTTTCTCACTTTCCCCAAACAGCTTGTAACTCTTCATCTGC
>NW_010442595.1:0-319 GCF_000710305.1 Buceros rhinoceros silvestris | reverse complement strand
CAGGACTTTTTAGTAGTGCTTAAACTCAGCCTGGCAGAACCCCAAGCGGTAACCTCACGCTCTGGAAAGCTGAGAGGCGTGCAGGATTCTTCTTCCCTGTCCCTTAGTCCTTTGGGATACGCAGTAACTTGCATTGGCTTTAACTCACTGTAGGAGAAGGCGTAGTAGTCGTAGCCGTCCGGCTTGTTGTTGTTGGGTAGCGATAGAGTGGAGTGGATGACTTTGGGGAGCCCTCTCCAGTAGGTGTTCACTCTGATTTCCTTATGCAAAACTCCTGCAAGCAAAAGAACCCTGCAGTCAGCAGGTGTGGCAGCGTGTC
>NW_010442594.1:0-319 GCF_000710305.1 Buceros rhinoceros silvestris | reverse complement strand
CCATCTAAAACCATCAAGACTCGTGTCAAGTAGACCATCCCATCTCCAACAAGTGTGGCAGAGACACCAGCCATGCATTAATTGAGTGGATCCATATGTTTCTTATAATGTCAACACCTGCAACTGGAAGGAGAGAAGAAAAATTAACCTGTGCCCCAGATTCTCTCACCAACTGTCTTAAGGCCCTGAAATCTCTTTTGATCTCTCTAGACTATGGGTTGCAGATTCCTCTTCACTTACATGGATGATCAGCAACGGGTAATAGTCCAAGGGCTGAACTAAGTGAGAAAGTTTCCTAGTGATGTCCTTAACCTGGGCC
>NW_010442593.1:0-319 GCF_000710305.1 Buceros rhinoceros silvestris | reverse complement strand
TACCAAAAAAAAAAAGCGGGGGGGCTCGGGAAAGGGCAGCCGCACCGAGGGCATGGCCGAGACTTTTGAGGTTTGGTGTTTGGAGTCGTGGAGATTGGTAACCCAGGGCTTTCCCGGAGTCACGTCAATTTGCAGGCTGAGGGTTTTCATTACCAAAGGTTAATTAACGAATAATAATACCAATAATATTAACAATAATTGTTATTATCTAATATTACTAATGTTATTAAATATTGCAGACCAGGCTGCCTTCCCCAGCAATAGCACCGAGGAGCCACGGGCAGCTCAGCCTCATCCAGGCTGTGTGTGCCCGACAGGG
>NW_010442592.1:0-319 GCF_000710305.1 Buceros rhinoceros silvestris | reverse complement strand
AAGGGTAATAAGAAGGACCCTGGGAACTACCTAATAGTTAGCTTCACCTCAGTGCCTGGTAAAACCAAGGAACAAATTCTCCTGGAAGACATGTCAAAACATGGAAGACAAGGAGAAAATGTCTACACCAAGAGCAAGATGTGCCTGACTAATAAAGTGGCCTCCAACATTGGAGTGATTTCATCAGTGGACACAGGAAGAACAACTGATGTCATCTACTTGGGCTTCTTTGATACGGTGCCCAACAACATTTTTGCCTCTAAATTGGGACCTCATTGGGGCCTCTCAATATCTATAAAGGGGGCTTATAAGAAAGATG
>NW_010442591.1:0-318 GCF_000710305.1 Buceros rhinoceros silvestris | reverse complement strand
CCATCCCTGGAGGGGTTTCCCAGCCATGTTGGTGGGACAGGGGACAGTGCTGAGGGATGGGGGTCAGTGGTTTAGCACCTCAGGGCTCTCCCTCTCCTCCCCAGGAAGCCGAGAGCAACCCCCAGTGCCGGCGCCTGCAGCTCAAGGACTTGATCATCTCCGAAATGCAGCGCCTGACCAAGTACCCGCTGCTGCTGGAGAACATCCTCAAACACACCGAGGGTAGGGACTGGAGTGGGGGGACACACCGGGGGCTCATCCCCACCACCCCCCTACTGACCGCTGTCACCCCTCCGCCACCGCAGCGGGCACGGCGGA
>NW_010442590.1:0-319 GCF_000710305.1 Buceros rhinoceros silvestris | reverse complement strand
CATGCCCCTCGCAGCCCCGCCAGCGGCTCCTGCCCCACTGCCAGCACCCACTGGTCCTCCCAAGATGGGGTGACAGGCCTGGCACGCACAGGGTGCTGGGGGGCTCAGGGTGCCCCAGGGTGCTGAAGCCCACGGGGAACCCGGAACACCCTGGCTACACAGGGACAGGAGCCCAGGGCATGTGGGGCACCCAGGGTGCCCAGCAGACTCGAGGGGTGCCCAGGGTGGACACAGGGATGCCAGGGTGCTGCAGGCGTGGGGTGCCCGGGGCGTGCAGGGCGCCGGGGTTGCCCACAGCACTCGGGATGCTCGTTGTGCC
>NW_010442589.1:0-318 GCF_000710305.1 Buceros rhinoceros silvestris | reverse complement strand
CTGCATACCGTTCTGATCCTCCAGCTCTGACGGGAAGAGCTGCAGAGAATGGGAACGGAGATGATCAAAAGTTTAGAAGAGCTTCCAGACAAGGAGAAAACAGACTGAAGCGTTTCAGGTCAGGAGAGGGGAGATCTAGGGGGGAAGGAGGTGCTAGAGGTCAGCAGGTTCATGGAGAGGGTTGCTATGTGATGATCTCTTCCACTCCAGGAACTCAGTGGCCTGGCATGAAACCAGTAAGCCGAGGATTTGAAACAAACCGAAGGAACTGGCCCTTTGCAGGTGGATCTTTGCTGCAGGGTGATGTGGATGGTAAAG
>NW_010442588.1:0-318 GCF_000710305.1 Buceros rhinoceros silvestris | reverse complement strand
GGGGGGGATCCCCGCCGCCACGGGCTGCTCTGACAGGCGCGACTCCCTCCCGGGGCCACACAACAATGTGCTGGAAAAGCCAAACACAGGCTGTGACGGGCAGTAGGCCAGAGCGTTCAGGATCCCCTTAATGCTCCTGGCTCTGCCTCCCCTGCTCTTCGGAGACAAGAGACATTTGCCTCCCGCAGGGGACCAGAGGTTGAGGTGCTCCCTTGGGACACCTGGTTCCTACTGCCCTCCCCTTCGTCTCGGACCTTCTTACAACCCGGGACACTTGTACTTGGTCATGGCCCAAAGGGGGGATGCCAGGACCCCAAG
>NW_010442587.1:0-318 GCF_000710305.1 Buceros rhinoceros silvestris | reverse complement strand
CGTGGCCACGCGGGGAGCATTGTCCGCTCTCCCTGCGATGACTTTCCATTCTCTGAGCACGTTCTACCTCGTCCTGGAAAAAAACCCAAAATCATAAAGTACTAGAGGAGGACGGGAAATTTCTTGTTTATGGATGAGCAAGTTTCTGTCCCAGCGGAACCTCCTGCCAGCAGAACCCTTTATTTATTTATTTATTTATTTGAGGATGTATTATGTAAGTCCCTGCTTGCACTCAACGAACTGGCTTCCTCTTAAACCATTTACGTCCTCCCGTTTCCCATGGGCCCACCGGCTCCTCTGGCGAGCGTGACACGCCAG
>NW_010442586.1:0-318 GCF_000710305.1 Buceros rhinoceros silvestris | reverse complement strand
GAAAGAGACTAGACAGACCTGCAAAACAAAGTTAAATCAAATTCTCAAGCATTAAACATTCATTAAGCAAACGAATGTTTCAGTTATGGGCCATTATCCTGGGGTAGAGACTCAGCTTTAGGAACATGGAAGACAAATTCTTCTCCCGTCTCTTCTGACATACCGAAGCTAGGACACCAGTGCAGCTGGTTTTACACATCCAAAACACAATGTGGTTGGTATTTGCTTGGTCAAGGGCCTAAGAACCTATCCGTCATACGGAAACCAGTCTCTAAAGCTCAACCGGGTACCAACTTATTATTAACCTTTTATTAACCT
>NW_010442585.1:0-318 GCF_000710305.1 Buceros rhinoceros silvestris | reverse complement strand
AAAGGGTAGGGGAGCCCCGTGCGAGGAAGGGGCAGGTAACAGCTGCTCCAGGCATCTCAGCCAGGGGCCTCCGTAACGTGCTGACGTGCCAGGCGGCTCCCGGGATGAGCCGCGGTGGTGGTGCTGGTGGCGAGGGAGGCTGGGAGGAGGGCCGAGGTCTCTGCTTCCGCTCCCCGTCTCTCCTGGTGCGGGCATAACGACAGAGGAGGGAATGGGAGACCGGGAGTCGGAGTCAAGCGCAGGGCGGGCAGCTGGCCCGGCAGGGGTCAGTTAAGGACAGAGCCTCCGCGGAGCCGGTGGCCACCGGTCCTCCCGCTG
>NW_010442584.1:0-318 GCF_000710305.1 Buceros rhinoceros silvestris | reverse complement strand
ATTATTGATCTTTTTGACAAGAATTGCTTTTCACCCTTGTGAAAACGTTGTGAGCTGCTTCTGCCTTCAGAGAAACTGGCGGGAGAGGCGGAAGGTGGGGTGGGAATGGGGACATGGGTCATGTGAGTGTGCGATGGGTTCATGTGGGTGTGCAAAGGGTCTGTGGCTGTGTGATGGGTCTTTGTGATGGTGTGATCGGTCTGTGTGGGGGTGTGATGGATCTATGGGGGTGTGATGTGTCTGTGAGTGTGTGGTGGGTCTATGGGTGTGCGATGGGTCTGTGGGGGACTGGCCACTGGCAACCAGTCAGGACCATTT
>NW_010442583.1:0-318 GCF_000710305.1 Buceros rhinoceros silvestris | reverse complement strand
CCCCCAAATGCTTTCTACCCAAACGGACCCCTCAGGACTTTTTCCCACGTGACCCCACGCTCTCTCCACCCCAGCTATTCCACATCAGGGTGTGTAGAGGGTTGGGAGGGGACACAGCAGGGATGTGTGACCCCGGCGACCCAAGGGATTTTCCAGCCCATGTGACATCATGCTCAGCAATGAACTGGGAGGAGGTTGGGGGGCGGGGGCCGCTGCTCGGGGCCTGGCTGGGCATCGGTCGGCGGGTGGTGAGCAGTTTGGATTTGCACCTCGTGTCTGTCTCGGGTTTTGGTTTTCTCTCTCCGTTATTTTTAACTC
>NW_010442582.1:0-318 GCF_000710305.1 Buceros rhinoceros silvestris | reverse complement strand
ACATGATACAACACAACTAGACACAAGGACTCCAACGCTTTTCAGGAAACAGCCGCATTCTTTGTTCCTCTTTCGCTCTAGTTGCTGTGGCTAATGGTCAGTGATCCAGAAGAAAAAGGTTAAAAACCAAGTCTAACAACAAGAGTTTTCAGATGAAGAGGGTTTCCCACAAGATGCAGCTGTGACTGAGCAGTGGTACGGGTTGATTGTCATTACTCAGTCTGGAGCTCTGCAGCTGCTCTCCTTCCATGCTGCTGAAGTCTCTGAGCTCTTCTGCAGAACACTCAGAGCTGAGCACACAAGGACTCTCACTGGAAT
>NW_010442581.1:0-318 GCF_000710305.1 Buceros rhinoceros silvestris | reverse complement strand
AGGCCTGTAGTTCCCTGGGTCCTCCTTTTGGTTCTTCTTGTAGATTCGTGTCACATTCACTAACCTCCAGTTGATTGGTACCTCTACTGTTAGTCAAGACTGCTGGTAAACGACAGGAAGTACCCTTGTGAGGATCCCATCCCCATGGACTTATGTGTTTCTAAGTGGTGTAACAGATCACTAACCATTTTCTGTCGGATTATGGAGGCTTCATTCTGCTTCCCATTCCTGTTTTCCACCTCAGCAGGATGGGTGACATGGCAATAATTGGTCTTACTACTGAGGAATGAGGCAAAGAAGGCATTTAGTACCTCAGCC
>NW_010442580.1:0-318 GCF_000710305.1 Buceros rhinoceros silvestris | reverse complement strand
GCAGCCTGGCCCAGCACCTACGCGATGCCCTGCGGTCCTTCGAGGACCTGCTCCGCGGTACCGACATCGACTACTACCTGGGCCAGGGCTTCCGGGAGCAGCTGGCCCAGGGCAGGCAGCTGGCCGAGAGGCTCAGTGACAAGCTGGGCACCAGTAAGTACCTTTGGGGAGGCACAGTGGGCTAGGAAGGGATGCTCTGATGGGTGCCGTGGAGGGCTGAGGCTGTTTGGATACCTTGTGCTGTGTAGCTGCCTACTTCAAGCTGTTCCGTGCTGTCCTGCTATGGCTCTGTTTGGGCACGGGCAGGCTGGAGCACGG
>NW_010442579.1:0-318 GCF_000710305.1 Buceros rhinoceros silvestris | reverse complement strand
GCCAGCGACAGGCCGCGGATTGGGAAGCAGGGGCGAGCGGCCGGGATGCTCCCTCCCTTCCTCAGAGCACAGCATCCCACTGCCCCTGATGGGATAAACACCCGCTTCCTGCCCTTAATCAGCTCCAGAGGAGCTGGGGGAGCGCAGGGGGGAGAAAAACAAAAAATCTCTGGAAAGAAAAACTCATTTCCTGCGACAGAAGAAAAAGATAAAGTCTAGGCTCATTAAAGTGAACTTTACTGGGGAGAGACGGGAAAGAGCCAAACACAATGTCCTTGAAATTTCCTCCACGCGGCTCCGTCCACGAAAACAGGATAA
>NW_010442578.1:0-318 GCF_000710305.1 Buceros rhinoceros silvestris | reverse complement strand
CTAATGAAGCTGCCTCAACTTGTCAAGGACAAAATTAAGATTGTCCTGTAATGTGTCAGTTGCTTTGAGTATTCCATGGATTTACCTATTTTTGATAGAACTACCTGATATGTTAGATTAATATCATTCCTGAGATTAAAATTTATGGTGGACAGAACAGTCTAAACATACGGAGTTTGTCAGTTCCCTGATCTAGTCACAGCTTGAGCCAGCCAGGTTTATATTAAATGTTCTCACTAGCTTGCAGACAAACAGGGTTTCATTGGTGAGACAGCTGCTGTTTTCTGAATATGGTAGAAGTCTTTTTCTCTTTTTTTT
>NW_010442577.1:0-318 GCF_000710305.1 Buceros rhinoceros silvestris | reverse complement strand
CCTCAGGCTGCACGGTTCTGTGCTGGGAACCAGCTCAGCTCCAACCCTGCTTGGTCCTGCAGCAGCCGAGTCACCGTGGGTAGAGTTTAGCTTTACCAGCACACAAAGGTGGGGAGTGTCAGTTGGGGCTGAACCTCTCCTGGCTGGCTGTCCCCCTCCTGGGTGGCTGTCCCCCAAAACTGCACCTTAGGTACCTAAAGCTGCCAGCTTGCAGCTTGCATTGAGTTGGACCGACCTCAGGGATCCCCTCAATGCTCCCCAGATGGGTAAGACACGCTTCCAACCACCCCAAACCAGCAGGGGTGGCCCCAGACTGAA
>NW_010442576.1:0-318 GCF_000710305.1 Buceros rhinoceros silvestris | reverse complement strand
AAATGAGATCAGGGAAGCTACTATGGCCACTCTGAACAGGCTAATTCACACCGATGTCTTTCATGGTTGTCATAATCTGAGGCCTTGTTCCCCTTCTTGTATTTCATAATTTACACCTTTGGAAAAAACGCGTAGATTACATTTATGTTCTAAAAAAGCAAGTGAACTATGTACTTTGCTTACCTTAAAATATTCTTATTTCACAGACTTTATGATTCACTGACTTAAAATAACGTTGAGAGATGACACAATTTGAAAATTACCCAGCCCCACCAGAATCATATGCATGATGATCTGAAGTAAAAGAAAAAACCTTCC
>NW_010442575.1:0-318 GCF_000710305.1 Buceros rhinoceros silvestris | reverse complement strand
CTCACAGTTCTGCTGAGGCTGACACAGTGACATACTACCCCTTCCACACATTGTCTCACCAACGCCATGTACCAAGTCAACAACGTCATACGAGTGAAACAATTCTTCCTCTCCACTTAACCACATCTCCTAGCATTACAGAAAAAGATATCCTTTGCCAGGGCATAATGCGACCGAAAGTAACCAAAGAAAAGGAGAAGAGATGAATAGCCTTGAGTCCAAGGGCTAAATTTAAGTCCACTCAATGTCAAAATGGGTGACCTCTCTCAGTGAGTGTGTTTGTCTTTCCTCTGGTCTAACCAGCTCTATTGAACTCCA
>NW_010442574.1:0-318 GCF_000710305.1 Buceros rhinoceros silvestris | reverse complement strand
TCATATTTCATATTTTGGAAACTGAAACAAACACAGTTTTTGGTTTCAGAGATGGGGACGAGTGAAATTTTGTTTGAAGCTACCAAACAATACATCGTAAAAATGCTGTACGATCTGGTGCCCGAGTCACCAGCCAGTATAGCCTATTTTCTGTTCCTAATTGGTACTGGTTTTTATGCATTACTGCTATGGGGCGTGTCGCAAAGAGGGTGTTTTACTCGGCATTTGGACTTGCAGTGGGTTAGTTTATTTTTGGTCAGCTTGTAATGTTGCCACTGCATTTCGGGTATTACATCATAGTGGCTGCCTATAACTCCA
>NW_010442573.1:0-318 GCF_000710305.1 Buceros rhinoceros silvestris | reverse complement strand
CTTAGTCTACTTCTAAGAAGAACATGTGCGTGCTGCCATCCACTTTTGAGATAGATGACCAGGCAGAACTGGGTGAATGTCTGTGATCGGAGACTTGGCTTTTGCTCTGAACAAGTGATTTTGTATTCAAGGGTATTCAAGGAGGCTGAGGCACTCAAAGAGCCAAGCAACACCTGAAAATGCATATTTTTACTTTGGGCCTGGGAGTTTGAAGAGGTTGACTGTGACCTCTTGTGATGGACTGCTAAATGCCAACATTAGGTACGAGGCCTTAAACAATTGTTTTCGGTCAGGTGCTGCTTGTCCTGTTCACTTGGA
>NW_010442572.1:0-316 GCF_000710305.1 Buceros rhinoceros silvestris | reverse complement strand
TTTTTTTTTTTTTTTATGGGAACTCTTCAAATTTTTTCCTTTTTAAAAAGGTAAAACTCTTGCCTATGGGATTCCACTTGTACAGTCTTTGCAAGGAATGGAATCCAAGATACAGGTAGGTGCAACAGAACTGAATATATTTACTTTTGACAGTAAGATTAATAACAATAAAATCCAGCTCTTATAGTCATCACTGTCTCTTAATACAAAGGTCACACAGTTTCTCTTCCCCTTTATTTGTGCATATGGCTTATGTGATCCTCCTTCCCGCTGGGATACAGGTGACAGCAGAACCACGTTACATGTTCCCCATTAC
>NW_010442571.1:0-318 GCF_000710305.1 Buceros rhinoceros silvestris | reverse complement strand
TCGACATACCAGTTCCGTCTCTTCCAGAAAGAGGTGGTCATCTTGTCCAGCAGCTTACACTGCGTCCTGGTGCACAGCACCAGCTCCCGCAGACGCTTCTTCTGGGTGGCCGACTTCTTCCACAGCCTCTTCTTATAGCCAGACTGTCAGGGAAGAACACACAGGCGGCTTTGGAATGGGTCGCTGCAAATACATGCGGACAGCAAGACTGACAGGCAGGGCAGGACAAACTCCCCACCTGCGGGAGGATAGGAGTCACTCGGTGGAGCTGTTTTTAACTTTGAATATAGAATCCCAGAATGGTTTAGGCTGGAAAAC
>NW_010442570.1:0-318 GCF_000710305.1 Buceros rhinoceros silvestris | reverse complement strand
GCCAGCCACTCTCCCGTCGGGCAGTACCCCAGGGAGAAGATCTGGGGGGAGAGACAGGGTCAGGAAGGGGCAGGGCTGTCCCCCTGCCCCGTGGTGCTCCCGGCCAGCCCAGCCCTACCTGGGAGCTGAAGTCGTGCTGCTGCAGCTGACGCCCTTCGCGCAGGTCCCAGCAGCGCACCGTGTTGTCCAGCCCCCCCGTCCACAGCTTGGTGCCATCGTTAGAGATGTCGATGCAGCTGGCACCATCCGTGTGGCCTTGAAACTGCCTGGGAAAGAGGGGGACAGGGAGGGCGAGGGCATGGCCATCAGGGCTGCCAG
>NW_010442569.1:0-318 GCF_000710305.1 Buceros rhinoceros silvestris | reverse complement strand
AGTTTGCCAGTTTCTAAAGGCTTCCAACTAGGTGTGACTGGACCTGGTCTTCCCCAGGGCTCCTTAACATTTCTGTGAAGTATCTAAACCTGTGAAGTACTTTGTATTCAGACTTCTTTTGACAGTGCTGTTGTGGTTAAGAGCGAAGCCAGCTTCAAAGCACAATGCGATCCTCGTGCTTGCTGAGGCGTACAACATGCCGTGGAGATTGAAAGAGGTTTAAGGCGATAATAACCATGTTGGCAAACCTGAGAGACAAGGAGATTAGGGACATTTTTGATGCAAAGTATATATTGAAGTCTTAGCAGTGCCTAAAAC
>NW_010442568.1:0-318 GCF_000710305.1 Buceros rhinoceros silvestris | reverse complement strand
GGGTCTGCCCGGCATATTGGACCCTCTGTTCACTGTGTCACCAGGAATACAAGAATCAAGGAGGAGGAATGGGGCAAAGAGGACATCTGATTCTTGTCTTTTCTTTAGGGATCTTAGACGAGGTAGATGGTTTTGCCCTTTTCCTCCTAAGTGTTTCAAATTTTGTGAGCCTTTAGATGAATGAACTTTGCAATGAAGGCTGTGAAAGCCAAATGAGAATTAAGCTCTATAACTTTTTTTAAACAAAATGCAGTGACCAGCTTTAAGAGATGGTGACCAGAACAGTTAACAGTCCCAAACAGAACAGTCTAGAGGACA
>NW_010442567.1:0-318 GCF_000710305.1 Buceros rhinoceros silvestris | reverse complement strand
GTTGTCCCAAAACACGGGTTCTTCAGCCGGTGCGCAGAGCCAATCCACACACAGGTGTTTCTTCACTGCAGGTTTGCACAAAGCTGGGAGCTAGGTGACATCCCACAAAGCCAGCTCCACTCACTGTCAGACAAGCCCCATGTTTATACAGTCCAGCTTTACACAGGTGCTTTCTAAACTCCTCCTTCACCTTATTACTGGTAAGTCAACGCTTAAACCTACTTCTCTGTTGGCTAAAAGTCTCTTGGCTTCGAATGAAATGTACTGTCCTCCTTTATTCTTCCGTGCGTGCTCAGAGAGAGGGTGGGGGGCTCCAGT
>NW_010442566.1:0-318 GCF_000710305.1 Buceros rhinoceros silvestris | reverse complement strand
TCTGTTCCATTCCAGTCTAGTCTAGTCTAAATCAATGTTCATGAAAGTTGCTGGACAGAATGAATACAGAAAGTTGTTTTATGACACTGCAGCTTCTGAAAGTTAATGCACCTTTGGAAACATTTGCTGTATGTGGCAGTGCTTTCTCATGCGGGATTTCAGAAAGCATCCCTTTACCAGCCAGAGTGACCTGACGGGGCCCCGGGAAGACATGGCCAAGACCTCACTGACTGGCATGAAACATCAATACTGGGCACAGGCAAAGAGTTGGAGTATGGAGTGGGGCAGTGGCACTGCAGTACCCCCAGATGTGTGTGC
>NW_010442565.1:0-318 GCF_000710305.1 Buceros rhinoceros silvestris | reverse complement strand
GGTCTCCCAAAAGTGTTTAGAGAGTGTGAGTATCACCCTTTTGAGCAACGTGTCATTCTCAACCAGTTTCTCATAGAAATCAGTGAGAGATAGAAATTTTGGAAAAATGTCTTCTTCCCCTTTTCCAGTTAAAGTTACCATTGCCTTTTTTCTGCAGAAGGTGATCTTATGGATTGTGATGGAAAATCGGATTCCAGCCCAGAACGGGAAGCTGTGGATGATGATACCAAAGTGGCAGAAGGAGCCGATGGGATTAAAAAAAGGAAGCGAAAACCATATAGACCTGGTAGGATACAATAATTAACATGATAATGTGCC
>NW_010442564.1:0-318 GCF_000710305.1 Buceros rhinoceros silvestris | reverse complement strand
GTTGCAGGCTCCGTGACCTTCCGGGGTGCGGAGCTGCGTGTGAGACAATGGTTGGGCCCGAGACAGCACATTTACCATTGCAGATGGTTTGAGTTAGTGCTCAAGACACATTAAAGCCAGCAAGGGTTTATATTTAGCTGGGTTTCTTTAAGAGGAAAGCCTTTTATCCTCCTGGCTGGTCATCCATCAAGCCCTTGGGAGGGCGGGGTCGATGTCTCCAAATAGATCCCACGGACAAGCAGCCGCTGTGAAACCACATTTCCTCCTGGGAGGGCCCTCCAGAGACAGGCGCTTGCTGTGGCCAGGCCTCTGGTCGCC
>NW_010442563.1:0-318 GCF_000710305.1 Buceros rhinoceros silvestris | reverse complement strand
GCAGTACAGTCGATAACCTAAAAATTTGGCTTACGTTCAGGGTCTCCAGGATGCTTGATGAGTTTTTATGCTGACAAATTGACTAGATTGTGTATCTATCTCAGAATCATCTGCAAAATCAATAAATGGCACCTAAAGGAGTTTGCATTGTATATTTATGTTTTGGGTGTGGAAGCTTACAGATATAATTCAAATGATTTAGTTGACTTCTCCTCATTGCCCTGGTTCTCAGCTCCTTTCCAGATAGGGTCTCACGCTGTCCTCCTAGATGATGGCTGTGAGATTGAAGAAATCAGGTTGACTTCCTGCCCAGACTGT
>NW_010442562.1:0-318 GCF_000710305.1 Buceros rhinoceros silvestris | reverse complement strand
GAATAACACTATTCTGTTGCTGAACGATGGAGAGGTACCTCATGTACAGGGAAGGATTTCTTGCAAGAATGCTTAATGATTTCTCGTCTCTCCTCTTGCAAGACGCAGCGGTGTTGTGGGGGAATCAAATACTGTCGGAGAGCTCAGATGGCCGAATCTGCTGCCTGTGCACAGGCACTGGGCTGATAAGGTTTCCATGCAAAGTCGAGAGTGAGATAGGTAAGCGTGTCTTGAGCTGAGACGTAGATGGTTTATATCAGGCTCTGTCTTTTAGCAGCTTTTTAGTGAAAGCTGTTAAAAGAACTGTTGTGCTTGGAA
>NW_010442561.1:0-318 GCF_000710305.1 Buceros rhinoceros silvestris | reverse complement strand
ACACAGTAGAAGGGGGAAGGATCCCAGAGCCCGCACCCGACTCCGGAGGTAGAGCTGAGCTTTGCTGACCCTGCTGTAGGGCTGGGAAGGTCATTGGGGGATTAAAACCAGCTCTGTCACAGATAAAAGCACGTTCTGTGGGGTTATTCTGAGAGGAAGGAGCAGAAAGAGCCTGGAGTGGGTGAAACAGAAAAAACCCACAAGCTTCTCAACCCTCAGCAGCTTCTCAGCCCGTCGGAGTGCTGGTTTTGCTCCGTGAAATCCCCATTGTTCTGAAAACCTGTGGGGTTCTCCCCACCCAACCGCTCGGGACCGACC
>NW_010442560.1:0-316 GCF_000710305.1 Buceros rhinoceros silvestris | reverse complement strand
CCGGCCTGGGCTGACGGACACCTTCGTGTCCCCCCCACGCCGTTCCCACCTTCTAGGGCTGAAAGGGGGAGCCCCCACCTCCGGCCAGGGCGGCACCAATGGCCCCACCTTCACCTACACCTTCCGGGGAGACCCCCACGCCATGTTCGCCGAGTTCTTCGATGGCCGCAACCCCTTCGACACCTTCTTCGTCCAACGCAACGGGGACGACGAGGACGGCGACGACACCTTCACCACCTTCCACGTGGGCGGCTTCGGCAACGTCAGCTTCCCCCGGGGCCGGGGGGGCGTGGATGGGGCCTGCCGTCAGCAAGAC
>NW_010442559.1:0-318 GCF_000710305.1 Buceros rhinoceros silvestris | reverse complement strand
TTAACCCGGGCCCCAGGGAGGCAGCAGACTTACCAATGAGCAGGGTCTGCCTGGCATATTGGATCCTCTCTTCCCCTCAGGAGGGAGTCACCTACAGCTATAATCCATCTCTTTTTTCTTGTGGAGGTGGTCGTGATACGGGGGATAGGCCCTTCTGACTTTTCTGACACCAAAGGTGTAGCTGAACCATCATCCACGCCCTCCAGTGACTGGCCTTGCACATGCAGAGCCTCATACCTGTTGTACTGGTCACACCGCTCTCATCTGTTCTCACTGCTGCCAACAGTGAAAGGCTCCAACGCTCCCTGCAGCTGGAGA
>NW_010442558.1:0-317 GCF_000710305.1 Buceros rhinoceros silvestris | reverse complement strand
CCAGGGCTCTGCCAGGACATTGACTGGAGAGTTGTTGCCACATGTTGTTTCACTGGAGCTGCCCCATTCCTGTCCTTTTGTGAGAACATTTTATCTGGGAGATGTCCACGTTGGATAGACAGGAGACTTCAGGTGTGAAGTGACTGGCAAGGAATAGAAGGCCTTGGCTCTGGGTTTTGACAGCAGCACAAACAGATTCCTGAGCTGTCCTTGGAATGTTTGTGGCAATTTTCCAGATTCCCCTCAAACCTCGGAACTGCACAGTTTTGACAGCTTCATACCATGTCCATAGTTTTACTCAGCCCTGTAATTGCATG
>NW_010442557.1:0-318 GCF_000710305.1 Buceros rhinoceros silvestris | reverse complement strand
CAGCCGGCAACCCCGGGGACCCCCCGAAGAGCTCGGGCACCCCCGACAGCAGCAGCACCCACTGCTGGGCCAGGGACTGACCAGTGATGAGATGGAGGACGTACCTCGAGCTGCGGGAGGGTTGTGCTCCGTCCTTGGGTGACAATGACAGTCAGATTCACATCAGTGAAAGGGCAGGGGGGGTGCAGCGAGGTCGGGAAGGTGTTTGTGAGCAGGTGAGGTGGGGCTCACCCTCACAGCCCGGTGAAATGTTATCAACACAAAGACAGGAGGTCCCCGCTTCTGGGCTGCTCCTCGCGGGAGGACGTCGGGTTGTGT
>NW_010442556.1:0-317 GCF_000710305.1 Buceros rhinoceros silvestris | reverse complement strand
AATGCCCTTCCTTCAAATTCACTCAGTCTCTTCACAAAAAACAAACACAGTTGAATAAACTCAAGTCTTTGCCTCCAAACAGGTCCCTGTTTAAAGTCCCCTATCTCTTGGCATAGGCCAATAGGTAACAGACTTTCACAGCTGATACGACATTGTTCTTCACTGGGTTCACAGATATGTATGTTCAACTAAACGTCAAGTTTCCAATAACAAAAAGAGTAATAAAAATTAAGAACTGAACAGAAAAATCAAATTTTAGCAAGGTCTAATTTGTGATTTCACACTAATATAAAGTAGTATTAAATATAAATAATACA
>NW_010442555.1:0-317 GCF_000710305.1 Buceros rhinoceros silvestris | reverse complement strand
AAAAAAAAAAAAATCAAGTGCAACACAGGAGGGGAGCAAGAGTGGCCTGACAGACTAAAACTGATGTGCCATTTCCGGAATTGTCTTTGATATCTGACTAGATATCTGTTTGAGATGGACTCCATAGACATGAGACAAATGCAACGGGCCATTGACACTAGGACATTGGCACACTGCCAGTGCAATAACCCTTCAGGAGATGATGCATGCCTAAGGCATTTCAGACTGTTACCTATCAAAGAGTGCATTTTCGAGGGGAAAATTATGCTACTGGAGGATACTCTCAAATATATTGTTGTGAAAAATGATTGGAGAGA
>NW_010442554.1:0-317 GCF_000710305.1 Buceros rhinoceros silvestris | reverse complement strand
GACTGGCAGGATGACATCGACTTACCTGCCAGGACATTCAGAGGGATGTGGGAGAACCTGATTTCACTTAATACCTCCATGTGGTGGCTTCTGCGGAGGGACCAGAGTGTTCTCAGGCAGGTGAACTGTTAGCAGATAACGGCGTGTTTGGACTCACTGAGACGGAACTGGAGTTTCCCGTCCAGACTGGGCAGAATGCCCGGCAATAAAGTGCTTTCCAGCCACATCTCCTCAGCGGCCTTTTTAGTTTCTTTCTGGCTGTGTGAATGCGGCGGTACCGCCGGTGCAGGAGCCCTGATCTGCTGCCCGGGGCGTCC
>NW_010442553.1:0-317 GCF_000710305.1 Buceros rhinoceros silvestris | reverse complement strand
CGGAGCCTGGCCGGCCCCCGCCAGCCGCTGCAATCTGCCCAGCTTCCTCACAGCACCGCGGAGCTGCCGCCGCCTCCTCCTCACTGGAGGGGTCAGAAACACTCTCCCTGATTTCACCCGGATCCGGGGCTGGCTGGCGGTGGCCGTTTAATTTTATTTATTTCTCTCTTGACTGCTAAAGCCGAGGAACAGCTGGTGCAAGGTTGAGCTGTAAATCCTTTCTTTGCGAGGGGGGCGGAGGGGAAGGTCCAGTGGATCCTGCAGTTTCGTCCTCTTCCAACTTGTCCCTTTCTCCCGACCCCCCAGGCCTCTCCACG
>NW_010442552.1:0-318 GCF_000710305.1 Buceros rhinoceros silvestris | reverse complement strand
ATCCCTCAGGACTGTGAACTCCACCACTGTGGAGCAGCCCAGGCTGCATCCAATTCTGATGTTATCGAGCAGCTCACTTGCATTGGTGGCCATCAGGTTCAGTATCACATCCCCTCTGGTGAGAGTGTCTATTACCTGGCTTAAGAAATTGTCCTCAATGCTCTCCAGAAGTCTCCTGGATTGCCCACACTCACTGTGCTAATTTTCCAGAAGATGTCAGATGGTTGAAGTCCCCCAGCAGGACAAGAGTCAGTGAGTGTGAAGCCTTCTGTAGCTGGAATAAGAAGGCTTCGTCAATAGACTCCCCTTGATCATGTG
>NW_010442551.1:0-318 GCF_000710305.1 Buceros rhinoceros silvestris | reverse complement strand
CAGCCTCTCCTCACAGGACTTGTGCTCTAGATCCTTCGACAGCTTCAATGCTCTTCTCTGGACATGCTCCAAATGTAATCAAACGTACATCAAATGTACTTCCTTCAGTCTTTTGTATCCATCAATGATCACAATTAGAAAATATAACCTTCAGCCCATAGCTCATGAGATTGCCAGGGAAAAACACCATCCTTTATGGTAGCTCCAGCCATAATCTAGAGGTGTGAACTGGGGTGATGAAGTGGCCTTTAGACAAGAGATGCAGAGCAATGATAACTTGAACTATGGCAGCACCTGCTGCAAAGCCTACCCGGGATT
>NW_010442550.1:0-317 GCF_000710305.1 Buceros rhinoceros silvestris | reverse complement strand
CAACCAGCTGACAGTGGATGTTCGAGTGGCACCGAGTACCCGAACCGCCGTGGAAGCCCGCTGGCACCGGCGCAGGATCTCGCCGGAGGATCTTGCCGGAGGACCCTGCACGGGGAGGGTGGTCAGCAGAGGGCTGGAGCACTGCCCGCCACGAGGAAACACCCACCGTCGTGCTGCTCTGCTAATTTTTAGGGGGACGCCGGTGGTTTGCGGGGCAGCGTTACCTTCCCAGCAGCTCAGCAAGGAGCAGCCTCCATCTCTGAGGGCTTCCCCGGGACCGTTGGCAGCTCTTCGGACAGCGGGCGGCCGGGGTTTGT
>NW_010442549.1:0-317 GCF_000710305.1 Buceros rhinoceros silvestris | reverse complement strand
TGGGAGGTGTCTGCGGGCAGCCTGTGGCGGGGGGGACCAGGGACAAGGGTGGATTCCTGCCTCTGAGGCACCAATCAGGTGTCACTGTTCATGCTTATTGATGACCTTGAAAGCGGCAGGTTGTGGACAGCATTTACAGCTTCAGATCCTTGTAGTGGATGATTTATTTCTTGCTATTTATTGTAGAGCTCTATTTATGTGCTCTGTACAGAGATGTTCTATTGCATCAGCAGTTGGCGACCAGATTACACTGTGCCTTGGGGAAATAACCTCGTGTGTTTCCAGAGGAGTCGTTTGAGTTAGCCATGTCAGCCGTG
>NW_010442548.1:0-316 GCF_000710305.1 Buceros rhinoceros silvestris | reverse complement strand
GAGAGGCTGCTGTGTGCAAAAGCCTGTAGGGACCAAGTCAGCACTCTCCTTTGATATACCTGGCATACAGTAAATATCTTTTGAGAATGAATGTAAATAAGAGAACACACCTTCATCTTTTTGGGAGTCCAGAAATATCTTCTGCAAAAAAACAGGAGTCTGACTGTGTTCATAACCTGCTTACAAGCCTTGTGAGATGCCTCTGAGGGAACTGGGTTTGTTTAGTGTGGAGAGGAAGGAGGGTGAGGGGAGACCTTATCACTCCCTACAATTCTCTGAAAGGAGGTTGTAGTGAGGTGGGTGCTGGTCTCTTCTC
>NW_010442547.1:0-313 GCF_000710305.1 Buceros rhinoceros silvestris | reverse complement strand
CTCCCGAGGCGGGTGGTTAATTTTTAACGGCCACGTGCCAGCAGCGAGGAAAAGCGCTCATGACAGGAGAGCGCCTCGTCAATAAAAGATGGATCCTCCATTTGCGCTTCGCTCGCCCTCTCCTCCCTGTCAAAGTCGCTTTGCTTCACGCCCCGCATCCAGCCAGCTGCATCCCAGCGATGCTCGAGGGGCACCAGGGGCTCAGGACCCCCCGGGAGCAATGGGGACAGTCCCGCCCTGACGATGATCCCCCCCATCCCTCCCTCCCTGCTGGCGAGAGCGAAGGTGGGAAGGCAGAGAGAGGTGTTTGGGG
>NW_010442546.1:0-317 GCF_000710305.1 Buceros rhinoceros silvestris | reverse complement strand
CGTATCCTGCCCTGAACATCTCACTGCATCGCCTCTACCTGCGCAGGGGAACAGAGGAGCAGACGGAGGGCAGGAGGCACCAGCAGCCAGACAGGGCAGCTCTGCCCGAGGAGCCCCTGCACCAGCAGCCACGCATCCCAGCTCCTCACCCCAAAACTCCCCTGCACACCCTGGGCTTTGCACCTCTCCCCACCACGGGCTTCTCTTCCCCACCAACCGCTCCTCAGGTTTATTTCTGGGTCAGAAGCACGCGAGGTTCCCTTTGGAGGCAAAAGAAAAAAGCACCTTTCAGCCGCAGCATGCAGAAAGCCAAGTTC
>NW_010442545.1:0-317 GCF_000710305.1 Buceros rhinoceros silvestris | reverse complement strand
GGGGCACCGGCCGAAACAGCGGGAGGAGGAACGACGACAGCGAAGGGGAGGAGCCACCAGGCAGGGTGGGCGCTGGGGGTGTGGGCTGGGCTGGGGGGGTCCAGGCGGGTGAACCCAAGGGGGAACGGGTGCAGGAGGAGGTTGGCAACCAATTGGCTCCTTTGTGAGGAGACAACGGGGCTGGTCCAGAGCCCGACCACCAAATATGGGGCAGCAAGGACACGGCAACGGTGTTCTGCACCGTCTGCTTCCACCCCATCCCACCGGTTGTGTCTTTAGACGGCGCGAGCGTCAACGGCCTGGACGGGCCCATGGTG
>NW_010442544.1:0-317 GCF_000710305.1 Buceros rhinoceros silvestris | reverse complement strand
GTCACCTAACACCTCTTGGGACACCTCTGAGCTGCCCTAATGGCTGGCTCTAGGGAAGGGAAAGGATTCCTCTGTTACAGCAACTTTCACATCATTTGGTGCACCCATGTGATGTCAGGCTTGTCAGCTTCCCCTCAGAAGTGATTTCATTTTTTTTTAATGATTTGTGGGGGAGGCAGGCTTTTCCCATTTCCTATTTAATCCTCTTCTATGAAAAAGTCCTTAGGAAGCACCAGAAAGTAAGTGAAATAGTGCTTGGGGAAGGGTCTCCACACAGGCTGCCACATCCTGCCACAGCCGAGGTCCGTCAGCCTCGG
>NW_010442543.1:0-317 GCF_000710305.1 Buceros rhinoceros silvestris | reverse complement strand
AGAAATGGGCTGCTCATGGCTTGGATGGGTGAGCTCTTCACTGGATAAAAATTGTCCAGCTGTCCGGGCCCAAAGAGCGGTGGTGAATGGCGTCAGATTTAGTTGTTTGCCAGTTGCAGCTGATGTTCCCCAGGGGTTAGTGGAGCCTGTTCGCTGTAACACTTTTATCAAAGATCTGGATGAGGAGATCGAAAGCACCCTCAGTACGTTTGCAGACGACACCCCCTTGGGTGGGAATGTCGATCTGCATGAGTTTCAGGAGGCTCTACAGAGGGATCTGGATAGGATCGATGGGCTGAGGCCAGTGGTATGTGGTT
>NW_010442542.1:0-318 GCF_000710305.1 Buceros rhinoceros silvestris | reverse complement strand
GGGATTAACTGACTTCAAACTGTGGCTCTGGACGGTGCCTCGCGTTCAGAGCTGTTTGCTCAAACTTTCACTAGGAGCGTTGTGCAGGACTCGCTCGGTTCTGCGCTCCGCGGGCTCTATCTAATCTGGCGATCGACCTCGCAAGAGAGCGAGCCCATCGCTGCGGTATCTTACACAAATGAGTGTGAAAAGCTTGTTTACGACGGGCTCGACATTTCCTCCCGCCGGGTTTAAGCACAACTTCTTTATTTGCCCTTCCCGGTGTGTGGAAATCAGACCCAGGAGGGCTGCGGCGGGGCAGGGCAGCGCCGGGCCTGG
>NW_010442541.1:0-317 GCF_000710305.1 Buceros rhinoceros silvestris | reverse complement strand
AGATTGACATTTCTTCAAAGTTTTGGAAACAGGAACAGATGCTGCAAATTCCCTGATGCACTTTGCACGTCAGAATTTAACCAGTCCTAGAGAAACTGCTGAATTGGGATCGAGTGCTTTGACAAGTGTTACTTAGTGCTGTGGGCAGCGGAGATGATGTTTGCCATGTAATGCTGAGCAGGGGCCGGGTTCTAAGAGGGCTGACAGACAGCACTTCATCTGTCAGAGCAACCCCACAGGATCCAGGGGACGTCACCGTTTTGCATCTGTTGAGTGACAGGTTTGGTGGTATCATTCCTTTCTTTTCCTAAGGAATC
>NW_010442540.1:0-317 GCF_000710305.1 Buceros rhinoceros silvestris | reverse complement strand
GGGGACCTGGCCGCAGGAGCCAGTGGTTCAGGATGGAGGGACTGGTACCCACCGTGCTCAGCACAGGGCTGCTGGGAGGACACCTCTCCCACTTCGTGCACGTTATCCCATCTACTTAAACCCAGTCCTTGCAGGTCACACACCTGAGATGACCACCAGGGAAAGGGTTCAGCACAAACAGAGCTGTGAAGAGGTGGCAGCAGTGGGAACATGGGGGGTTTCCCCATTAGCCGCTTCCCCAGCTGGCAAACCCCTGATCTGGGGTGATCCCTGGGCCAGGGCGGCTGCTGCTGCTGCAGGTGGGGAGTGAGGGGCTT
>NW_010442539.1:0-317 GCF_000710305.1 Buceros rhinoceros silvestris | reverse complement strand
TACACCTGCCGCTGTAGCTCCACTTGTGTGTGCGGGGGGCACCTGGGGAGCACATGGTGTATTGGGGGTCGGTGTTGGGGTCCCACAGCATGTTTGGGTGCCCAGCCCCACAAAGATGCGCACAGAGCTCCGGAAGGTCCCCAGTGGGATACCACCTCCAACCCTTGGTTGCTGCCCACCCGGTCTGCCTGTGCCAAGCCCCTGTGTGCCCCCCGGCCAGCACCTGTGTGGAGCTGGCAGATGCCCCCCTGTAGCTTGGTGTCACAGCCAGCCGTGCGCCAGCTCCCGTCCGCGTCCATGTAGGAGCAGCCAGTGAC
>NW_010442538.1:0-317 GCF_000710305.1 Buceros rhinoceros silvestris | reverse complement strand
GGGGAGCCAGGAGGGCTTTTTTACCCCCAGCTGGGGAAGGGGAGGTTGGGGGTTCCTGTTGGCTGGCCTGTGGTTCTCCCCTCAGCCAGGGACACGTCCCAGTTCAGCCACAGCTTCAACGACTGTCCAAATGTATGTTCACAGAGGGTGCCTGTCCTTGTGTCTCAGCTGTTCAGAGGAGAAGCAGCAAAGCGTCCTTCGGTCCCCAACCCGCAGCTCCCCGCTGAGGCCATGCTCCCGCAGCGAGTCCTACACCAGCACGGGCAGATCCTCCCCTGGCTCCAGCCGCTCCAGCCACTCCCGCTCCTCACACCACA
>NW_010442537.1:0-318 GCF_000710305.1 Buceros rhinoceros silvestris | reverse complement strand
ACGGACCATCGGATCTCCCAGCGGCCGGCCCGCCGCAGTCCGGGTCGTGTCCCCCTCTGCCGTGCCGTACGCTCACGGGAGGGGACGCGGCTGCACAGAGACCTGCGACCTGTAAACAATCTCCTCCTGCTCTCAGACAAGAAGCTTAAAAAAATTCACCTCGTTGGTTTAAATATTCCATTTCTCGGTTACCTGGCCAGATCAGGCGGCTACATCGCTACAGGTGTTTACCTGTCAGACATAAGGGCTTTCAAAAACGCTCCTATTCCGGCTTTTCCAGCTCGGCGGTGTAACGGCTGGCGGGGTCTGCGAGGGGGG
>NW_010442536.1:0-318 GCF_000710305.1 Buceros rhinoceros silvestris | reverse complement strand
AACCACCTTTTCAGTGCGAGGTTGGGATGCTCCATCACAGGAGGCTGTGAGGAGAGGGTTGGCAACCGCCGTCAGCCAATGCTGACCCTGCCAGGGACTCCCCAACCCCCAGGACCCCCCCAACCTCTTTTCCCCCGGCTCCCCCCACCCCAGGCCAAGCTCCCAGCAGCCGCTGTCCCCATTCCCAGCATGTTTCAGAGCACGGGGGGTGCCGGGGAGGGCTCCCAGCGTGGTACTGCCAGCAGAGCCGGGAGATGTCGGCAGCTCGTTATTTATTTAAAGCTCCATCTTTGCGGGGAGCGTCTGTCCTGCCAGGAG
>NW_010442535.1:0-317 GCF_000710305.1 Buceros rhinoceros silvestris | reverse complement strand
GGTGCCATACTGCAGGGAGGGCAGCCCCGCTGCTGGGGCGCTCTGCTCCCGCGTACCCAGCAGCACACGCCCTCCTCTGCCCCCCGCACCCCTGTACACACTCACACATGCATGGGCACAGCCTGGGCTCCTTTACCCCCAAACTTTATTCATGTGGCACATTTACAGCAAGGATTGAATAACTAGACAATGAAAATGCTGGGTTTGCATTATTGGTTGGTTTAACTGGAACACCACACACCATGCAGTCATGTACCGCCAAGTTCAGTGCCTGTATTGCCCTTCTGGCTGCCGTCACCGGCTTCGCTCCCGGGCAT
>NW_010442534.1:0-316 GCF_000710305.1 Buceros rhinoceros silvestris | reverse complement strand
TAGAGGATACATTTTTCCAAATAATTGTATTTGCATATATTTGCAGTATAATAAAATACAGTAAAGTAAATCAGCCTTTTGTCTGCTTCTCTTTCCTCCTCCTAGCTTCTGAAAAAACAGACTAAAATTCAGTATATAGGTAGTTTGTGTAAGTTTTACATTATCTTCCATTCCAACACCGTATATTACTTGATCTATAATCAGTTATATTTAACAAAACCCACACTAGTTTTTAATTGTTCTGGTTTTGACATGAAAAACTGCAGCATTATTCCACAACAAATAACATGTTACACTGTTGAATTTCAACTTTTCC
>NW_010442533.1:0-317 GCF_000710305.1 Buceros rhinoceros silvestris | reverse complement strand
GGATGGCGCTGGCACCCCGGAGGGGCTCCGCTGGCAAGCAACAAACCAAAACAAAGCTGTTCCCTTCTTTTTTGAGAGCCCGTGGAAGGAAAGCAGACATGGGGCTGGCGGGAGCTGCCATCCCCCTGCAGCGGGGCAGCTGCAGGGGTGACCGTCCCCGCGGCCGGGGGGTCAGCACCGCCGCAGGTGCATTATCAGCTTGGCACAGCGGACTTTAGTCCTGGCGCCAGCAAGGTTATCACCGGCCTTTGGTGGGCTCCTCCTGCACACCCCCCTCCGGGGGGGGGCTTTGTTGGTTTGTTTTCACAATGTCGTCA
>NW_010442532.1:0-314 GCF_000710305.1 Buceros rhinoceros silvestris | reverse complement strand
GTTATATTGTCTGCCTTGTTTTTTCTTGCTGTGTGCTATTTCGTGTTTGAATGACTGCCCCTCTGTCAGGTGTCATTTGGTCCTCTCTCATCCTTTTATTTTTATATGTTTCTCCAACTTCACCTCCTTCTGATTGGCAATTAGCTGAATTATTGCTCTCATTAATTAGCTTTGGGTAACGGTTTGCGATTTTACTACCACATTCAGCTTTTTCAGTTGCACATTCTGGTTTTATTTTGATACTACTTCTCCATTTTCCATTACTATCCCTGAGCAGTGTGATTCTGTAGTGATTTCTGTCATTCAGCTACAGA
>NW_010442531.1:0-317 GCF_000710305.1 Buceros rhinoceros silvestris | reverse complement strand
GCCCTAAAAAGATAAACAAGTCATAATTTCTGAAGTATTTTGTAGTAAAGTGACACTTAAAAACATTAATGACAAAGGCTGTGAAGAAAACTACAGCAGAAACAGTAACTTCTGTAGCTAAGTGCTGGGCTGAGGTGGACAGAGGGTTCCTGGAGCCAGGGAAACCTGAGAAAGAGGAGAGAGACCTAACAGGAGCTGTAAGCTCTTGCACACCAGGCTGGCGGTGCTGCCAGAAGCAACTGCTGGAGACTTAAACGACCCTAAGGACCACAAACAAACCAGGAGCACTTTAAATAGGGCAGGCAAACAAGATGTGG
>NW_010442530.1:0-317 GCF_000710305.1 Buceros rhinoceros silvestris | reverse complement strand
GCGGTATGCAGGCAGCTCCGATGAAGCCCGACGTGGGTCGTGCCCTGCCTGGCACCTTGAAACGTGGCAGTGCCACCCCGTTCGCTCCTGCAGACTTTCTCCTTCTCGGAGAAGGGGTTGAGCCGCAGCGGGGGGTGGTTTGAAGCTCGGCCGCTTGCTGCCATTTCCCCGCCCCAGGGAGCAGGAGCGCGAGCGCTTCGCGTCAGCAGGACTCTGCCCTCCGCGCCCTTCCCGGCGTTTAACGGCGCTCTCCTTCGCGCTCAGCCACGACAGGCTGCCCTACCACCGGCGGTCCCGGAGGGGAGCGGCGCACACAC
>NW_010442529.1:0-317 GCF_000710305.1 Buceros rhinoceros silvestris | reverse complement strand
CGCTCCCGGGGCAACGTCCCAGAGGGATCGGGTCAGTGGGAAGGGGGGGGCAACCCCCCTTTCTAAGGCAACTCTCCTTTCTAAGGAAATTAGAACAAACTAGAGATGAATGTAGGGGGATTAGATAGACCGTCCCCTCCTTTTCCCAGCTCCAAAAACGGAGTTATTGAGGAGGGAGAGTTTGCCGAAGTGCTCCGGCCAGGATGTCGGTGTCCCTGTGCTGTAAGCCCTCGTCTCCGCGAGCTCTCAGGCCCTGGCTGTCGGGGCCGCGCCCGCTCCGTCCCCCCCCGGGAGGCTCCACCACCAGCCCGGAACCC
>NW_010442528.1:0-317 GCF_000710305.1 Buceros rhinoceros silvestris | reverse complement strand
CACTGCTGGAAACCTCACCAGCACCGAGAAGCCCACAGAGAAGTGGCAGCAGCTCGGGCAGGTAACCAGAAAACAGCCGTAATCGCTACAGCCCTTTGCTGCCAGAGCTGGGTTTGCTCTTCCCATCCCGCAAAGCTTCTGAGCACGCGGAGCAGGGGTGACGCAGCCTCCTCCCAGCACGCCTCGAGCACAGCCCCTTCTCACGCAGGGCTTTAGCCCGTTGTCCACCTCAGCAACGCCTGAGTCCCTCCTGCGTAAGATCAACAGTGGGCCTGAACGCGCTCAACCCCCGCCGTTGATGCAAGCGAGAGGCAAAA
>NW_010442527.1:0-317 GCF_000710305.1 Buceros rhinoceros silvestris | reverse complement strand
CCCCCCGCCGCCCCCCAGCCGCTCCCCGAGCAAGGGGAGGAGGAGGGTGAAGAAGGAGAGGAAGGCAGCATGACCGTGGTGGGGGGCGGCGGCGGCGGAGACCCTTTGCTGGAAGAATCGCAGCATCCTCAGCCTCTGCTCGGGGGAGACCGCTACGACCACCCCCCGACCCCAGCTGCCCTCCCCACCGGGCAGCCGGCGGGCGGTGGGGAGCACGAGTGCTGTGAGCGGGTGGTGATCAACATCTCGGGGTTGCGGTTCGAGACCCAGCTGAAGACGCTGGCGCAGTTCCCTGAGACGCTGGTGGGGGACACCCG
>NW_010442526.1:0-317 GCF_000710305.1 Buceros rhinoceros silvestris | reverse complement strand
GAACTGCTCCAGCATGGATCCTTTCCACAGGGTTCAGTTCTCCCAGCGAAGGACTGCTCCAGCACATGCTTATTTCGGAGCCTTCTTCCAGCACAGTCATCTGCTCTAGTGTGGGGTCCTCCACGGGCTGCAGGTGGACTCTGCTCCACCGTTAATTTCCATGGGCTGCAGGGGGTCTGCTCACTGTTTTACCATGGGCGGAAGGGTAACGGCTGCTCTGGCATGCCTTCCCCCCTGCTTCCTCACTGACCTCCGTGTCTGCGTAGCTGTTCCTCTCACATCCCACTCCTCTCCAAAACAAAATAATTTGCCCAGCA
>NW_010442525.1:0-317 GCF_000710305.1 Buceros rhinoceros silvestris | reverse complement strand
TGGGATTCGAACCCACGCGTGCAGAGCACAATGGATTAGCAGTCCATCGCCTTCACCACTCGGCCACCTCGTCACTGTAAGGCACAGGATGATGCTCGTGATGCCACCGCTGCCACCACTGACACTGCCCTGCAGCTTCCTGCTGCACCTCCTGCTCCTGCTCCTCACACCGACACCTTTTGATACTCTTTCACACGGCTCAGCAGGACACAGCTGACAGCTTTCGCCTTCACAGCTGCTCCACTCTCCCCACAGACGGCCTCAGCGCCGCGCACCTCCCTGGCAAACAGCTCTCACCGCTCGCATCAGAAAATAAA
>NW_010442524.1:0-317 GCF_000710305.1 Buceros rhinoceros silvestris | reverse complement strand
CAGCCGGGGCATGGGGGCAGCCGGCTACGAGCACGAGCCGGACACACAGAAATCGCTGCTGAGGGTGAGCGAGGTGGGGGAAGGCCGCGGCTGACGACGTTTCCCTCCCGGGTGACGGCCACCGGCCTCTCCCCGCAGGCAGCCTCCTTCGGGAAGTGCTTCATCGACAAGTTCCCCCCCGAGAACTTTGTGCGCATGTGCCAGGACCTGCGGGTGCTCAACGCCATCCGTGACTACCAGATCGGCATCCCCCTCACCTACACCCAGTATCCTCCACGGGACGGGGCCCGGGCGGTGACGCCGGGGCAGGTGCAGAG
>NW_010442523.1:0-317 GCF_000710305.1 Buceros rhinoceros silvestris | reverse complement strand
ACCAGGGACCGGGTGCAGGAGGTGTAGGGTGAAATCAAGCACCATTTGCTCCATGCAGCAGCTGCCCCTCCTCCTGGGAGCAGTCCCTGTGGGCGGGTAGTCCCCGCCATGGACCTCACCCCACTTGCGCTGTGGCAATCGCTGCTGGCAGGCTGCGGAGACTTTTGCCGGGGCCAAGGGGCCATGCAAACCCTCCTGACCTCTTGCTCAACCAGAGCATCGCTGTATTTGCTGCAGAACGTTTGTGCAACGGGGGTGTGGGGGAGGCAGCTGGGCTCAGGGCTGCTGCTCACCCACGGCTTCACTGAGAGGGCTGA
>NW_010442522.1:0-317 GCF_000710305.1 Buceros rhinoceros silvestris | reverse complement strand
GCCATCCCCCCCCCTGCCCAGCCGTGGAGCGGGCAGCACCCTCAGGAACGGCTGCCAGGCCACCCTCTCCACCGCTGGCAGGGTGCAGGGTGCCTCCCGGGCACCCAGGCTAAGAGAAAGCCCCCCGGCTGCCCCATGTCCCCTGTGCCCAGGGCTGCCCAGAGCACGGGGAAGTAGGATGGAGACTGAGCATGGGCTTCTTGGTGACACCTGGTGCAGCAGGTGGGTGGGCTGAGTTTGCCAGGTCTCCGCTGCGGCGCTGGCGAGCCCTGAGGCAGCAGCCTGGCGCCGGGAGTGGGCAGTCAAAGCTCGGGGCG
>NW_010442521.1:0-316 GCF_000710305.1 Buceros rhinoceros silvestris | reverse complement strand
CCCAGAGCCTGGCCAGGGCTCAAGGAGGGATCAAGGGAGTTCCCTTCTCGCTTTGGCTTTGACCACGTATTCCCAGGCACGGCCTGATGTCTGGTCTCGGGACCTTGACAACCTGCTGCTAATCAAGGAAAGGTAGAGTCATTCTCATGACACAGCGTCTTTCATTAATGAGTATGTTCTATTTAAGCTACATCCGTTTACTAATGATCATACATAGTTTACGAATGATCAGATACTTACCTAAGCTTCATCATTTGCTAATAATTGTACATAATTTGCTGATGATCGGACACTAATATTAGCTAACGTTTGGTTG
>NW_010442520.1:0-316 GCF_000710305.1 Buceros rhinoceros silvestris | reverse complement strand
GGGTTAGCGTGCGGCTGCAGCGGGATCTCAGCCCGTCTGCAGGTGCCCTGCACCGAACCCGCAGTGCCAGCACTGCTGCTGCTTCCAGCATGGCACTGGGGGGGGATCGCACCTTCAGTCCTTTCACCTGCAAACCACAGAGCCGAGCCGGCAGGAGTAAGCAGAAGTACTTCTCTGTGAAGGAGTCACTTGGAGTTCGTACGAGGAAGTTATAAATCGTGGCCGGGAGAGGAGGCGATATGGGTAACTGTTCTGGGGGGAGAGTGGAAGTGTACACTACAAACAGTGAGCAGAGTGCGCGGCCTTTTTTTTTTTT
>NW_010442519.1:0-317 GCF_000710305.1 Buceros rhinoceros silvestris | reverse complement strand
CGATTGGAATCGAGTTGGGGCGTTTGGGGAGGAATAGCCTCAGAAAGTCGATGGCTTTGTGCCCCGGGCTGTGGCCCTGGCTCCTCCTCCTGCATTTGGGCTCCACATCGGTGTGACCTGGTTTAGAGCAGAACAACCCAGAGCCACATCCATGGCGTCTTTGTGGCTGAAAGCAGAAACTGGAGGGAATTTGGGTGCTGAATCGGCCATGATGGGGTTAGAGGGGGTGAAAGGCAGCCTGAACTGGCCAAAGGTCTCGTTGAGGGCGAGGGCCGGCTCCTGCCCTGGGGTCCCGGCGAGCCCCGGCACCGCTCCAG
>NW_010442518.1:0-316 GCF_000710305.1 Buceros rhinoceros silvestris | reverse complement strand
AGCAGTATTAGAAAGGAGTTTAGCAGGCGTGGTGGGGAGTCATTTATGGTTTGGCTGCTTTGCTGCTGGGATCATGGAGCTGATAATATTGATTTAAGTGGTAAAGAAGCCAGACAGCTAGGGAACATGGCCTGGGAAGGAGGTATCGATAGAGCAATCAGGGAAAAGGAGAAAAGGATCAGTCTTTGGACGCACTTTCTGTCAGCTGTGAAGGGCAGATTCCCCTGCAGAGATGACATTAATTGCCATCCTAGCAAACGGACTGCCCTGAGCAAAGGTATTGATTACCTGAGAGAGCTGGCGATGAAAGAGGTTC
>NW_010442517.1:0-317 GCF_000710305.1 Buceros rhinoceros silvestris | reverse complement strand
GCATCAAGAAAGAGGTGGAAGAAGTAATACGTAGCGCTACAGGGCAAGATAAGACCAGACACACACTACATGTAAGGCTGCTGAAAGGTGGTGCTCATTTTCATAAATCATGTGCTTGGAGTTTGAAAAATAACAAAAAAGGCACAAGAGTTTACCATATAGTTAATATCTACCAGCTATTTCTATTTTTTTCTAATCAGCTTCAAAGAAAACCTGAGTATGTAAAAACCAGGAAGCAGTGAATATTGTAAAGAATCATTTCATAGTTGTTCCCCTTTCTAATGTTATTTGACTGGTATGAATGGCCTACCTGATGT
>NW_010442516.1:0-316 GCF_000710305.1 Buceros rhinoceros silvestris | reverse complement strand
AACCCTTCACCCCACTGTTTGAAAACGTTGTTTGTTCCATAAAATGCACAACTCCGCCCCAGTGCAAGGCAAGGCTCCTCTTCTGCACCTCTCTATAAGCTGATCTGCCCCACACCCTGCCTTCTGCACGCTGCCCACCTTGATGAAGAAGATTTTGCCATCGCAGTTGCACCTGGAGAAGACGGCGTTGATGGGGGATGGGATGCCCCAGCCGTCGCTGATCCGCCGCGGGCTGGTGGTAGGCGGTCTCCGGCCGTTCAGCAGCCAGTAGTAGTGACCTGTGCAGTGAGGGGAGACACGGTGAAACACCTGTGGA
>NW_010442515.1:0-315 GCF_000710305.1 Buceros rhinoceros silvestris | reverse complement strand
CTGCTGCCAGAGCCACTGTCGCAGGCGCACGGCCAGGACGGGGCCACGCGGGAGGGAGCTTTGGGGCACCCAGGAAGATGGTGACATCCCTGGGGAAGTGGCCAGTGCCTGGCCCAGGGTGATATGGCGACAAAGGAGCTGAATATAGCACTGAGCCCCAGCCAGGAAACCTGGGCGGATGTGGGTTGGGTGGGAGAGGGCCTGGTATGGCCCCCGACACCAGAATTGCTGCTGCTTTTGGGGAGAGAAAGGGAAAGGGACACCCTGAGCTGCCCCGAAACAGGCGAGAGTTGCCCCATTTCTGCCCCAGCCCTT
>NW_010442514.1:0-317 GCF_000710305.1 Buceros rhinoceros silvestris | reverse complement strand
AGCCACCACCCGCCAGCGTGGCCAGGAGAGCAGTGGGCTCCGCGTGCACTGTCCGCCTGCACAGCTGGGGACCCGTCAGCCCCGGCACTGCACTGTGACCCCCAGCGTCCCCACGGGGGTGGCAGGGCCACACCGTGCCACTGGGTGCCTTCCCTTGCCCCAGCACCCAGCACCCCACACACCCAGCAACCTGCATGCCCAACACCCAGCACCCTGCACCCCCTGCACAGCCCATACTGCCAGCACCCAGCACACCCTGTACACCCAGCACCCTGCACACCCAGCACCCTGTACACCCCGTACTGCCAGCACCCAGC
>NW_010442513.1:0-316 GCF_000710305.1 Buceros rhinoceros silvestris | reverse complement strand
TGGTAAATACCCCTCGCCTGCGGTTAGAGCCAAAGCCTTCTCAGCAACTAGATGTTTAACCGCAGTTTCGGTGGGAAGAAGGTACCTCTACTGCGTTGTGAAGGACAGGGTCCGAAGAGTTCCAGCTGGCTCTTCATTGATCCAAGTGAAACCTCAATGGCTACTGAACAAGCAGTACCACTCCCTGACACATCGCCAGTGGAACTCGCAAGCTTTACGTGGAAGGACTAGCCTGGCGCGATCCCACTAGCATGTGAGGCTCGATAAAAAATACAGCCAAAGGTGATTTAGCTGCAGTTCACTTACAGTAGGGGCC
>NW_010442512.1:0-316 GCF_000710305.1 Buceros rhinoceros silvestris | reverse complement strand
AAGCCCCCTCTCCAGAAACTGGTGGTCACGGGAAGCTGGACTGTGGGTGAACTTCAGTGAGGATGATGGATGACCGTGAATGCTGACTGGAACTGTGCCCTTTTTTAGGGATAGCACCTGGTTCAGACCTGAGACCAGGCTTACCCAGAGAACTGTGTGCACAGCCCACAGTCCTCACTCTTGAGCTCCGACGGCACCGTGTGGTCTTCAGCCAGCCAAGCCCAACACTTCCTGCCCATGGCAGGCAGCCGGCAATGCCTTCAGAATCGCTCCTCAAATGCCAGGAATATTGTCCGTGATGGACACAAGCTCCGGT
>NW_010442511.1:0-317 GCF_000710305.1 Buceros rhinoceros silvestris | reverse complement strand
CTCATGCCTGAGCTTGCAGCCGCAGCGTCAGTTCTGGCTGGGGTTCAAGGGCAGGTGATCCAGCATCGCCTCTGCCTCGAGGCCTTGCTGAGAAAATGTGGGCAGGCGAGGGAAACTCCAGAGTTTGAAGACTCAGACAACACCCCCTTCCTTTATGCCTGTGCTGTTCTGCTGCCCTTACCAGGGCTCAGCCATAAAGCCAGCAGAGGAAAGCCTGGAGCTGATCTGCCGTGGCAAGACCCGGTGGCTCAGGGTGTGTCTGTGTAGGGGGGTGAGTCCCCAGCCATCCCCATCCTTTCCCGGAGCCCTTTCCTGCT
>NW_010442510.1:0-317 GCF_000710305.1 Buceros rhinoceros silvestris | reverse complement strand
TGCGCGGTGCCAGTCGGAGTCGAGCCCGTGCTTAACGAGTGAAGCAGGGAAACTCATTTCTGTGCCGCCTTCGCTGTTGCCTTGTCTAGAATGTAATATCCGCAGGAGAGCAACTTTTTTTAATGTATGTCTTTTCCAATGCGCAGTGGTAGCCTCAGCACCTTAAACCATCAGGTTTATTGATTGCTATATGGGTTTCTAATGCTGTTCTTTCATCTTTAGACTCTTTGTCATGTAAGTCAGGGTCTTCTGGACTGTGAGCTGCTTTTCTCTCAAGGGCCTCGGCTGTTTAACTCCATTGGCAGTGAACGCCAGGG
>NW_010442509.1:0-316 GCF_000710305.1 Buceros rhinoceros silvestris | reverse complement strand
TGTATCATGTACCCCTTTTGATTTTTTTAAGGGACTCTGTGTCTCTGCTTTAGTGTATGTTTCAGGGCTATGAATGTGTACTGTCATCTTACCTCCCTAGATTCTGGGGAATTTTTTTACACTCGTTTGCTAGAAATGGGATTGGATTAATGAAAAATTAACAGTACTTCAAGTGTACTGTTGGGCTTTTTAAAGCAGTGTTTGTGACCTTAGTTTCATCTGAAGTAGAATGTTGTAAATTCACATTGAATATTATTTTTGTGGTGAGGCTTTTAAAACAGAGATTTGGACACTGTATGACGTCATTGAGAAAAAA
>NW_010442508.1:0-317 GCF_000710305.1 Buceros rhinoceros silvestris | reverse complement strand
ACGTGCTGGTGGAAGGGGACCTGGCGCCGCTTCTCCACCTTCTCCTGCTCCGCGTTGCGCTCCTGGAGGCTGCGCAGCAGCAGGCCCTGGCCCAGCAGCTCCTTGGCCCGCCCCGAGGACTGGATGTCCAGCAGGGCGTTGTGGGCGTCCTTGATGAGGCCCTGGCGGAAGGCGCAGATGCCCAGCTGGACCATGGTGCGGTTGTAGAGGATCTGTGGGGGGGGAGGAGAAGGTGAGGGACGGGTGGAGAACCTTGGGGGACACCTCGAGAACTTTCCAGAAATGGTGGAGCGGGATTTAAACATCAGTTATGGGTT
>NW_010442507.1:0-316 GCF_000710305.1 Buceros rhinoceros silvestris | reverse complement strand
GCTGGAAAGGCTACACAGCCAGGCACACACAATTTAGGAGGTTTCTGCAGCGCATTGATGATAGCTTTCTGACACAGGTGGTGGAGGAGCCAGCGAGAAGAGGTGTGCTGCTGGACCTTGTATTAAGGAACAAAGAAGGTCTGGTTGGGGATGAGAAGGTTGGGGGCAGCCTTGGCTGCAGTGGCGATGATATGGTGGAGTTCAGGATCATGTGAGGAAGAAGCAGGGTATTAAGTAGGAGCACAGCCCTGGGCTTCAGGATAAATAACTTCAAAGATCTGCTTGGAGGAATCCCATAGGTTAGGACTCTAGGAGG
>NW_010442506.1:0-316 GCF_000710305.1 Buceros rhinoceros silvestris | reverse complement strand
CATAAAACAGTTTTATTCTTCACCCTTTTCCCCTGCCACGGGAGATGTACTGCACAGCCCTGGCTTTAACATAAGCACGATTTCCCAGTTTCATTTTTATAACAGAACAGGGGGGAGGGGGCAGCATCCGCCTTTTTTGCCACTGGCATGTTAATTTGTTGTTCGCAAAAAAAAAAAATTATGATATCTTAAAATAAAAATAACGTCTGCTGCCAATTAAAGCTGCTGTAGATTACTCGGGAGCGGCCTCCAGAGGGGCCTGGAGCGATGCTTTACGCTGGGAGCGGACCCCTGCCAGGGCGCCGGGCAGAGCCGC
>NW_010442505.1:0-316 GCF_000710305.1 Buceros rhinoceros silvestris | reverse complement strand
TTTCCCTTTCCAACTAGAAACACCAGAAATGCAGAGCTGCTGTCTCATGGGCATCGATACAGCCCCAAATCTCTCACCCCATCTGAAACACACAGAGTGCTCACATCACGTAACTCTACACATACCAAACCACAGAGTACTGCTTCATCAATAGCTTTCCTCTGACTCTCCACTAAGGCTGAGCCTTTGAGTCTGTGTTTACTAGATGACTTAGTATAACTCAGGAATTTTTTCTGTGTCAGGTATTTTAATGCAAATTATGGTGGTTGTTGAAGGTGCCAAATAGACTGACAAACCTGCAAGTTCAGGTCTCACT